>NC_013054.1:0-214782 GCF_000090985.2 Micromonas commoda | reverse complement strand
CCCTAAACCCTAAACCCTAAACCCTAAACCCTAAACCCTAAACCCTAAACCCTAAACCCTAAACCCTAAACCCTAAACCCTAAACCCTAAACCCTAAACCCTAAACCCTAAACCCTAAACCCTAAACCCTAAACCCTAAACCCTAAACCCTAAACCCTAAACCCTAAACCCTAAACCCTAAACCCTAAACCCTAAACCCTAAACCCTAAACCCTAAACCCTAAACCCTAAACCCTAATTGAAACGATCGCTGTGGTTGCCGTGGAGGGTTATGTTGAGGGTTCATGTGGTCCTTGCTAGCTTGGTGTCGATTCAACCGTTGGAAATCACGCTCCGTACGCTCATCGCGACCGCGACGGCACGCCCGACGCATCGACACCTCGCACGGGTCGAGCAGAGTCGAGTCGAGGCCGTGATCGTCATCGTCGACGGGGCGCAGATTGAAACTACCGCTGTGGTTGCCGTGGAGGGTTATGTTGCAGGGTTCATGTGGTCCGTGCTGGCTTGGTGTCGATTCAACCGTTGGAAATCACGCTCCGTACGCCCATCGCGACCGCGACGGCACGCCCGACGCATCGACACCTCGCACGGGTCCAGCAGAGTCGAGTCGAGGCCGTGATCGTCATCGTCGACGCGGCGCAGATTGAAACTACCGCTGTGGTTGCCGTGGAGGGTTACGTTGCAGGGTTTATGTGGTCCGTCCTGGCTTGGTGTCGATTCGACCGTTGGAAATCGCACTTCGTACGCTCATCGCGACCGCGACGGCACGCCCGACGCATCGACACCTCGCACGGGTCCAGCAGAGTCGAGTCGAGGCCGTGATCGTCATCGTCGACGGGGCGCAGATTGAAACGATCGCTGTGGTTGCCGTGGAGGGTTATGTTGAGGGTTCATGTGGTCCGTGCTGGCTTTGTGTCGATTCAACCGTTGGAAATCACGCTCCGTACGCTCATCGCGACCGCGACGGCACGCCCGACGCATCGACACCTCGCACGGGTCCAGCAGAGTCGAGTCGAGGCCGTGATCGTCATCGTCGACGCGGCGCAGATTGAAACGGCCGCTGTGGTTGCCGTGGAGGGTTATGTTGAGGGTTCATGTGGTCCGTGCTAGCTTGGTGTCGATTCAACCGTTGGAAATCACGCTTCGTACGCTCATCGCGACCGCGACGGCACGCCCGACGCATCGACACCTCGCACGGGTCGAGCAGAGTCGAGTCGAGCCGGTGATCGTCATCGTCGACGGGGCGCAGATTGAAACGATCGCTGTGGTTGCCGTGGAGGGTTATGTTGCAGGGTTCATGTGGTCCTTGCTAGCTTGGTGTCGACTCAACCGTTGGAAATCACGCTCCGTACGCTCATCGCGACCGCGACGGCACGCCCGACGCATCGACACCTCGCACGGGTCCAGCAGAGTCGAGTCGAGCCCGTGATCGTCATCGTCGACGGGGCGCAGATTGAAACGGCCGCTGTGGTTGCCGTGGAGGGTTATGTTGCAGGGTTCATGTGGTCCTTGCTAGCTTGGTGTCGATTCAACCGTTGGAAATCGCACTTCGTACGCTCATCGCGACCGCGACGGCACGCCCGACGCATCGACACCTCGCACGGGTCGAGCAGAGTCGAGTCGAGGCCGCGATCGTCATCGTCGACGCGGCGCAGATTGAAACGATCGCTGTGGTTGCCGTGGAGGGTTACGTTGCAGGGTTCATGTGGTCCGTGCTAGCTTGGTGTCGATTCAACCGTTGGAAATCACACTTCGTACGCTCATCGCGACCGCGACGGCACGCCCGACGCATCGACACCTCGCACGGGTCGAGCAGAGTCGAGTCGAGCCCGCGATCGTCATCGTCGAAGGGGCGCAGATTGAAACGGCCGCTGTGGTTGCCGTGGAGGGTTATGTTGCAGGGTACATGTGGTCCGTCCTGGCTTGGTGTCGATTCAACCGTTGGAAATCACGCTTCGTACGCTCATCGCGACCGCGACGGCACGCCCGACGCATCGACACCTCGCACGGGTCCAGCAGAGTCGAGTCGAGCCCGTGATCGTCATCGTCGAAGGGGCGCAGATTGAAACGATCGCTGTGGTTGCCGTGGAGGGTTATGTTGCAGGGTTCATGTGGTCCTTGCTAGCTTGGTGTCGACTCAACCGTTGGAAATCACGCTCCGTACGCTCATCGCGACCGCGACGGCACGCCCGACGCATCGACACCTCGCACGGGTCCAGCAGAGTCGAGTCGAGCCCGTGATCGTCATCGTCGACGGGGCGCAGATATAAACGATCGCTGTGGTTGCCGTGGAGGGTTATGTTGCAGGGTTCATGTGGTCCTTGCTAGCTTGGTGTCGATTCAACCGTTGGAAATCGCACTTCGTACGCTCATCGCGACCGCGACGGCACGCCCGACGCATCGACACCTCGCACGGGTCGAGCAGAGTCGAGTCGAGGCCGCGATCGTCATCGTCGACGCGGCGCAGATTGAAACGATCGCTGTGGTTGCCGTGGAGGGTTACGTTGCAGGGTTCATGTGGTCCGTGCTAGCTTGGTGTCGATTCAACCGTTGGAAATCACACTTCGTACGCTCATCGCGACCGCGACGGCACGCCCGACGCATCGACACCTCGCACGGGTCCAGCAGAGTCGAGTCGAGCCCGTGATCGTCATCGTCGACGCGGCGCGGATTGAAACGGCCGCTGTGGTTGCCGTGGAGGGTTATGTTGCAGGGTTCATGTGGTCCTTGCTAGCTTGGTGTCGATTCAACCGTTGGAAATCACGCTCCGTACGCTCATCGCGACCGCGACGGCACGCCCGACGCATCGACACCTCGCACGGGTCGAGCAGAGTCGAGTCGAGGCCGTGATCGTTATCGTCGACGGGGCGCAGATTGAAACTACCGCTGTGGTTGCCGTGGAGGGTTACGTTGCAGGGTTCATGTGGTCCGTGCTAGCTTGGTGTCGATTCAACCGTTGGAAATCACGCTCCGTACGCTCATCGCGACCGCGACGGCACGCCCGACGCATCGACACCTCGCACGGGTCGAGCAGAGTCGAGTCGAGCCCGTGATCGTCATCGTCGACGGGGCGCAGATTGAAACGATCGCTGTGGTTGCCGTGGAGGGTTATGTTGAGGGTTCATGTGGTCCGTCCTGGCTTGGTGTCGATTCAACCGTTGGAAATCGCACTTCGTACGCTCATCGCGACCGCGACGGCACGCCCGACGCATCGACACCTCGCACGGGTCGAGCAGAGTCGAGTCGAGGCCGCGATCGTCATCGTCGACGGGGCGCAGATTGAAACGATCGCTGTGGTTGCCGTGGAGGGTTACGTTGCAGGGTTCATGTGGTCCGTGCTAGCTTGGTGTCGATTCAACCGTTGGAAATCACACTTCGTACGCTCATCGCGACCGCGACGGCACGCCCGACGCATCGACACCTCGCACGGGTCCAGCAGAGTCGAGTCGAGCCCGTGATCGTCATCGTCGACGCGGCGCGGATTGAAACGGCCGCTGTGGTTGCCGTGGAGGGTTATGTTGCAGGGTTCATGTGGTCCTTGCTAGCTTGGTGTCGATTCAACCGTTGGAAATCACGCTCCGTACGCTCATCGCGACCGCGACGGCACGCCCGACGCATCGACACCTCGCACGGGTCGAGCAGAGTCGAGTCGAGGCCGTGATCGTTATCGTCGACGGGGCGCAGATTGAAACTACCGCTGTGGTTGCCGTGGAGGGTTACGTTGCAGGGTTCATGTGGTCCGTGCTAGCTTGGTGTCGATTCAACCGTTGGAAATCACGCTCCGTACGCTCATCGCGACCGCGACGGCACGCCCGACGCATCGACACCTCGCACGGGTCGAGCAGAGTCGAGTCGAGCCCGTGATCGTCATCGTCGACGGGGCGCAGATTGAAACGATCGCTGTGGTTGCCGTGGAGGGTTATGTTGAGGGTTCATGTGGTCCGTCCTGGCTTGGTGTCGATTCAACCGTTGGAAATCGCACTTCGTACGCTCATCGCGACCGCGACGGCACGCCCGACGCATCGACACCTCGCACGGGTCGAGCAGAGTCGAGTCGAGGCCGTGATCGTCATCGTCGAAGGGGCGCAGATTGAAACGGCCGCTGTGGTTGCCGTGGAGGGTTACGTTGCAGGGTTCATGTGGTCCGTGCTAGCTTGGTGTCGATTCAACCGTTGGAAATCACGCTCCGTACGCTCATCGCGACCGCGACGGCACGCCCGACGCATCGACACCTCGCACGGGTCGAGCAGAGTCGAGTCGAGCCCGTGATCGTCATCGTCGACGCGGCGCAGATTGAAACGATCGCTGTGGTTGCCGTGGAGGGTTATGTTGAGGGTTCATGTGGTCCGTCCTGGCTTGGTGTCGATTCAACCGTTGGAAATCGCACTTCGTACGCTCATCGCGACCGCGACGGCACGCCCGACGCATCGACACCTCGCACGGGTCGAGCAGAGTCGAGTCGAGCCCGTGATCGTCATCGTCGACGGGGCGCAGATTGAAACGGCCGCTGTGGTTGCCGTGGAGGGTTATGTTGAGGGTTCATGTGGTCCTTGCTAGCTTGGTGTCGATTCAACCGTTGGAAATCGCACTCTGTACGCTCATCGCGACCGCGACGGCACGCCCGACGCATCGACACCTCGCACGGGTCGAGCAGAGTCGAGTCGAGCCGGTGATCGTCATCGTCGACGGGGCGCAGATTGAAACGGCCGCTGTGGTTGCCGTGGAGGGTTATGTTGAGGGTTCATGTGGTCCTTGCTAGCTTGGTGTCGATTCAACCGTTGGAAATCGCACTTCGTACGCTCATCGCGACCGCGACGGCACGCCCGACGCATCGACACCTCGCACGGGTCGAGCAGAGTCGAGTCGAGGCCGTGATCGTTATCGTCGACGGGGCGCAGATTGAAACTACCGCTGTGGTTGCCGTGGAGGGTTATGTTGAGGGTTCATGTTGTCCTTGCTAGCTTGGTGTCGATTCAACCGTTGGAAATCGCACTTCGTACGCTCATCGCGACCGCGACGGCACGCCCGACGCATCGACACCTCGCACGGGTCGAGCAGAGTCGAGTCGAGCCGGTGATCGTCATCGTCGACGGGGCGCAGATTGAAACGGCCGCTGTGGTTGCCGTGGAGGGTTATGTTGAGGGTTCATGTGGTCCTTGCTAGCTTGGTGTCGATTCAACCGTTGGAAATCGCACTTCGTACGCTCATCGCGACCGCGACGGCACGCCCGACGCATCGACACCTCGCACGGGTCGAGCAGAGTCGAGTCGAGCCCGTGATCGTCATCGTCGACGGGGCGCAGATTGAAACGGCCGCTGTGGTTGCCGTGGAGGGTTATGTTGAGGGTTCATGTGGTCCTTGCTAGCTTGGTGTCGATTCAACCGTTGGAAATCACACTTCATACGCTCATCGCGACCGCGACGGCACGCCCGACGCATCGACACCTCGCACGGGTCGAGCAGAGTCGAGTCGAGCCGGTGATCGTCATCGTCGACGGGGCGCAGATTGAAACGGCCGCTGTGGTTGCCGTGGAGGGTTATGTTGAGGGTTCATGTGGTCCGTCCTGGCTTGGTGTCGATTCAACCGTTGGAAATCGCACTTCGTACGCTCATCGCGACCGCGACGGCACGCCCGACGCATCGACACCTCGCACGGGTCGAGCAGAGTCGAGTCGAGCCGGTGATCGTCATCGTCGACGGGGCGCAGATTGAAACGGCCGCTGTGGTTGCCGTGGAGGGTTATGTTGAGGGTTCATGTGGTCCGTCCTGGCTTGGTGTCGATTCAACCGTTGGAAATCGCACTTCGTACGCTCATCGCGACCGCGACGGCACGCCCGACGCATCGACACCTCGCACGGGTCGAGCAGAGTCGAGTCGAGCCGGTGATCGTCATCGTCGACGGGGCGCAGATTGAAACGGCCGCTGTGGTTGCCGTGGAGGGTTATGTTGAGGGTTCATGTGGTCCGTCCTGGCTTGGTGTCGATTCAACCGTTGGAAATCGCACTTCGTACGCTCATCGCGACCGCGACGGCACGCCCGACGCATCGACACCTCGCACGGGTCGAGCAGAGTCGAGTCGAGGCCGTGATCGTTATCGTCGACGGGGCGCAGATTGAAACTACCGCTGTGGTTGCCGTGGAGGGTTATGTTGCAGGGTTCATGTGGTCCTTGCTAGCTTGGTGTCGATTCAACCGTTGGAAATCGCACTCTGTTCGCTCATCGCGACCTCGACGGCACGCCCGACGCATCGACACCTCGCACGGGTCGAGCAGAGTCGAGTCGAGCCCGTGATCGTCATCGTCGACGCGGCGCAGATTGAAACGATCGCTGTGGTTGCCGTGGAGGGTTATGTTGAGGGTTCATGTGGTCCGTCCTGGCTTGGTGTCGATTCAACCGTTGGAAATCGCACTTCGTACGCTCATCGCGACCGCGACGGCACGCCCGACGCATCGACACCTCGCACGGGTCGAGCAGAGTCGAGTCGAGGCCGTGATCGTCACCGTCGACGCGGCGCAGATTGAAACGGCCGCTGTGGTTGCCGTGGAGGGTTACGTTGCAGGGTTCATGTGGTCCTTGCTAGCTTGGTGTCAATTCAACCGTTGGAAATCGCACTCTGTACGCTCATCGCGACCGCGACGGCACGCCCGACGCATCGACACCTCGCACGGGTCGAGCAGAGTCGAGTCGAGCCGGTGATCGTCATCGTCGACGGGGCGCAGATTGAAACGGCCGCTGTGGTTGCCGTGGAGGGTTATGTTGAGGGTTCATGTGGTCCTTGCTAGCTTGGTGTCGATTCAACCGTTGGAAATCGCACTTCGTACGCTCATCGCGACCGCGACGGCACGCCCGACGCATCGACACCTCGCACGGGTCGAGCAGAGTCGAGTCGAGGCCGTGATCGTTATCGTCGACGGGGCGCAGATTGAAACTACCGCTGTGGTTGCCGTGGAGGGTTACGTTGCAGGGTTCATGTGGTCCGTGCTAGCTTGGTGTCGATTCAACCGTTGGAAATCACGCTTCGTACGCTCATCGCGACCGCGACGGCACGCCCGACGCATCGACACCTCGCACGGGTCGAGCAGAGTCGAGTCGAGCCCGCGATCGTCATCGTCGACGGGGCGCAGATTGAAACTACCGCTGTGGTTGCCGAGGAGGGTTATGTTGCAGGGTTCATGTGGTCCGTGCTGGCTTGGTGTCGATTCAACCGTTGGAAATCGCACTTCGTACGCTCATCGCGACCGCGACGGCACGCCCGACGCATCGACACCTCGCACGGGTCGAGCAGAGTCGAGTCGAGCCGGTGATCGTCATCGTCGACGCGGCGCAGATTGAAACGGCCGCTGTGGTTGCCGTGGAGGGTTATGTTGAGGGTTCATGTGGTCCTTGCTAGCTTTGTGTCGATTCAACCGTTGGAAATCACGCTCCGTACGCTCATCGCGACCGCGACGGCACGCCCGACGCATCGACACCTCGCACGGGTCGAGCAGAGTCGAGTCGAGCCCGTGATCGTCATCGTCGACGGGGCGCAGATTGAAACGGCCGCTGTGGTTGCCGTGGAGGGTTATGTTGAGGGTTCATGTGGTCCTTGCTAGCTTGGTGTCAATTCAACCGTTGGAAATCGCACTTCGTACGCTCATCGCGACCGCGACGGCACGCCCGACGCATCGACACCTCGCACGGGTCGAGCAGAGTCGAGTCGAGCCCGTGATCGTCATCGTCGACGGGGCGCAGATTGAAACTACCGCTGTGGTTGCCGTGGAGGGTTATGTTGAGGGTTCATGTTGTCCTTGCTAGCTTGGTGTCGATTCAACCGTTGGAAATCGCACTTCGTACGCTCATCGCGACCGCGACGGCACGCCCGACGCATCGAAACCTCGCAAGGGTCGAGCAGAGTCGAGTCGAGCCCGTGATCGTCATCGTCGACGGGGCGCAGATTGAAACGGCCGCTGTGGTTGCCGTGGAGGGTTATGTTGAGGGTTCATGTGGTCCTTGCTAGCTTGGTGTCGATTCAACCGTTGGAAATCGCACTTCGTACGCTCATCGCGACCGCGACGGCACGCCCGACGCATCGACACCTCGCACGGGTCGAGCAGAGTCGAGTCGAGCCGGTGATCGTCATCGTCGACGGGGCGCAGATTGAAACTACCGCTGTGGTTGCCGTGGAGGGTTACGTTGCAGGGTTCATGTGGTCCGTGCTAGCTTGGTGTCGATTCAACCGTTGGAAATCACGCTCTGTACGCTCATCGCGACCGCGACGGCACGCCCGACGCATCGACACCTCGCACGGGTCGAGCAGAGTCGAGTCGAGCCCGTGATCGTCATCGTCGACGGGGCGCAGATTGAAACGATCGCTGTGGTTGCCGTGGAGGGTTATGTTGCAGGCTTCATGTGGTCCGTGCTGGCTTGGTGTCGATTCAACCGTTAGAAATCACACTTCATACGCTCATCGCGACCGCGACGGCACGCCCGACGCATCGACACCTCGCACGGGTCAAGCAGAGTCGAGTCGAGCCCGTGATCGTCATCGTCGACGGGGCGCAGATTGAAACTACCGCTGTGGTTGCCGTGGAGGGTTATGTTGAGGGTTCATGTGGTCCGTGCTAGCTTGGTGTCGATTCAACCGTTGGAAATCGCACTTCGTACGCTCATCGCGACCGCGACGGCACGCCCGACGCATCGACACCTCGCACGGGTCGAGCAGAGTCGAGTCGAGCCCGTGATCGTCATCGTCGACGGGGCGCAGATTGAAACGGCCGCTGTGGTTGCCGTGGAGGGTTATGTTGAGGGTTCATGTGGTCCTTGCTAGCTTGGTGTCGATTCAACCGTTGGAAATCACGCTCCGTACGCTCATCGCGACCGCGACGGCACGCCCGACGCATCGACACCTCGCACGGGTCGAGCAGAGTCGAGTCGAGCCGGTGATCGTCATCGTCGACGGGGCGCAGATTGAAACTACCGCTGTGGTTGCCGTGGAGGGTTATGTTGAGGGTTCATGTGGTCCTTGCTAGCTTGGTGTCGATTCAACCGTTGGAAATCGCACTTCGTACGCTCATCGCGACCGCGACGGCACGCCCGACGCATCGACACCTCGCACGGGTCCAGCAGAGTCGAGTCGAGCCGGTGATCGTCATCGTCGACGGGGCGCAGATTGAAACGATCGCTGTGGTTGCCGTGGAGGGTTATGTTGCAGGGTTCATGTGGTCCGTGCTGGCTTGGTGTCGATTCAACCGTTGGAAATCACGCTCCGTACGCTCATCGCGACCGCGACGGCACGCCCGACGCATCGACACCTCGCACGGGTCAAGCAGAGTCGAGTCGAGCCCGTGATCGTCATCGTCGACGGGGCGCAGATTGAAACTACCGCTGTGGTTGCCGTGGAGGGTTATGTTGAGGGTTCATGTGGTCCGTGCTAGCTTGGTGTCGATTCAACCGTTGGAAATCGCACTTCGTACGCTCATCGCGACCGCGACGGCACGCCCGACGCATCGACACCTCGCACGGGTCGAGCAGAGTCGAGTCGAGCCCGTGATCGTCATCGTCGACGGGGCGCAGATTGAAACGGCCGCTGTGGTTGCCGTGGAGGGTTATGTTGAGGGTTCATGTGGTCCTTGCTAGCTTGGTGTCGATTCAACCGTTGGAAATCACGCTCCGTACGCTCATCGCGACCGCGACGGCACGCCCGACGCATCGACACCTCGCACGGGTCGAGCAGAGTCGAGTCGAGGCGGTGATCGTCATCGTCGACGGGGCGCAGATTGAAACGGCCGCTGTGGTTGCCGTGGAGGGTTATGTTGAGGGTTCATGTGGTCCTTGCTAGCTTGGTGTCGATTCAACCGTTGGAAATCGCACTTCGTACGCTCATCGCGACCGCGACGGCACGCCCGACGCATCGAAACCTCGCACGGGTCGAGCAGAGTCGAGTCGAGGCCGTGATCGTCATCGTCGACGCGGCGCAGATTGAAACGGCCGCTGTGGTTGCCGTGGAGGGTTATGTTGAGGTTTCATGTGGTCCTTGCTAGCTTGGTGTCGATTCAACCGTTGGAAATCACGCTTCGTACGCTCATTGCGACCGCGACGGCACGCCCGACGCATCGACACCTCGCACGGGTCGAGCAGAGTCGAGTCGAGCCCGCGATCGTCATCGTCGACGGGGCGCAGATTGAAACTACCGCTGTGGTTGCCGAGGAGGGTTATGTTGCAGGGTTCATGTGGTCCGTGCTGGCTTGGTGTCGATTCAACCGTTGGAAATCGCACTTCGTACGCTCATCGCGACCGCGACGGCACGCCCGACGCATCGAAACCTCGCAAGGGTCGAGCAGAGTCGAGTCGAGGCCGTGATCGTCATCGTCGACGCGGCGCAGATTGAAACGGCCGCTGTGGTTGCCGTGGAGGGTTATGTTGAGGTTTCATGTGGTCCTTGCTAGCTTGGTGTCGATTCAACCGTTGGAAATCACGCTTCGTACGCTCATCGCGACCGCGACGGCACGCCCGACGCATCGACACCTCGCACGGGTCGAGCAGAGTCGAGTCGAGCCCGCGATCGTCATCGTCGACGGGGCGCAGATTGAAACTACCGCTGTGGTTGCCGAGGAGGGTTATGTTGCAGGGTTCATGTGGTCCGTGCTGGCTTGGTGTCGATTCAACCGTTGGAAATCACGCTCCGTACGCTCATCGCGACCGCGACGGCACGCCCGACGCATCGACACCTCGCACGGGTCGAGCAGAGTCGAGTCGAGGCCGTGATCGTCACCGTCGACGCGGCGCAGATTGAAACGGCCGCTGTGGTTGCCGTGGAGGGTTACGTTGCAGGGTTCATGTGGTCCTTGCTAGCTTGGTGTCAATTCAACCGTTGGAAATCGCACTTCGTACGCTCATCGCGACCGCGACGGCACGCCCGACGCATCGACACCTCGCACGGGTCGAGCAGAGTCGAGTCGAGCCCGTGATCGTCATCGTCGACGGGGCGCAGATTGAAACGATCGCTGTGGTTGCCGAGGAGGGTTATGTTGAGGGTTCATGTGGTCCGTGCTGGCTTGGTGTCGACTCAACCGTTGGAAATCACGCTCCGTACGCTCATCGCGACCGCGACGGCACGCCCGACGCATCGACACCTCGCACGGGTCCAGCAGAGTCGAGTCGAGCCCGTGATCGTCATCGTCGACGGGGCGCAGATTGAAACTACCGCTGTGGTTGCCGTGGAGGGTTATGTTGAGGGTTCATGTGGTCCGTGCTAGCTTGGTGTCGATTCAACCGTTGGAAATCACGCTCCGTACGCTCATCGCGACCGCGACGGCACGCCCGACGCATCGACACCTCGCACGGGTCGAGCAGAGTCGAGTCGAGGCCGTGATCGTCATCGTCGACGGGGCGCAGATTGAAACGATCGCTGTGGTTGCCGTGGAGGGTTATGTTGCAGGGTTCATGTGGTCCGTGCTGGCTTGGTGTCGATTCAACCGTTGGAAATCACACTTCATACGCTCATCGCGACCGCGACGGCACGCCCGACGCATCGACACCTCGCACGGGTCGAGCAGAGTCGAGTCGAGCCCGTGATCGTCATCGTCGACGGGGCGCAGATTGAAACTACCGCTGTGGTTGCCGTGGAGGGTTATGTTGAGGGTTCATGTGGTCCGTGCTAGCTTGGTGTCGATTCAACCGTTGGAAATCACGCTCCGTACGCCCATCGCGACCGCGACGGCACGCCCGACGCATCGACACCTCGCACGGGTCGAGCAGAGTCGAGTCGAGCCCGTGATCGTCATCGTCGACGGGGCGCAGATTGAAACTACCGCTGTGGTTGCCGTGGAGGGTTATGTTGAGGGTTCATGTGGTCCGTGCTAGCTTGGTGTCGATTCAACCGTTGGAAATCACGCTCCGTACGCTCATCGCGACCGCGACGGCACGCCCGACGCATCGACACCTCGCACGGGTCGAGCAGAGTCGAGTCGAGCCGGTGATCTTCATCGTCGACGGGGCGCAGATTGAAACTACCGCTGTGGTTGCCGTGGAGGGTTATGTTGAGGGTTCATGTGGTCCTTGCTAGCTTGGTGTCGATTCAACCGTTGGAAATCGCACTTCGTACGCTCATCGCGACCGCGACGGCACGCCCGACGCATCGAAACCTCGCACGGGTCGAGCAGAGTCGAGTCGAGGCCGTGATCGTCATCGTCGACGCGGCGCAGATTGAAACGGCCGCTGTGGTTGCCGTGGAGGGTTATGTTGAGGTTTCATGTGGTCCTTGCTAGCTTGGTGTCGATTCAACCGTTGGAAATCACGCTTCGTACGCTCATCGCGACCGCGACGGCACGCCCGACGCATCGACACCTCGCACGGGTCGAGCAGAGTCGAGTCGAGCCCGCGATCGTCATCGTCGACGGGGCGCAGATTGAAACTACCGCTGTGGTTGCCGAGGAGGGTTATGTTGCAGGGTTCATGTGGTCCGTCCTGGCTTGGTGTCGATTCAACCGTTGGAAATCACACTTCATACGCTCATCGCGACCGCGACGGCACGCCCGACGCATCGACACCTCGCACGGGTCAAGCAGAGTCGAGTCGAGCCCGTGATCGTCATCGTCGACGGGGCGCAGATTGAAACTACCGCTGTGGTTGCCGTGGAGGGTTATGTTGAGGGTTCATGTGGTCCTTGCTAGCTTGGTGTCGACTCAACCGTTGGAAATCGCACTTCGTACGCTCATCGCGACCGCGACGGCACGCCCGACGCATCGACACCTCGCACGGGTCGAGCAGAGTCGAGTCGAGCCCGTGATCGTCATCGTCGACGGGGCGCAGATTGAAACGGCCGCTGTGGTTGCCGTGGAGGGTTATGTTGAGGGTTCATGTGGTCCGTCCTGGCTTGGTGTCGATTCAACCGTTGGAAATCACGCTCCGTACGCTCATCGCGACCGCGACGGCACGCCCGACGCATCGACACCTCGCACGGGTTGAGCAGAGTCGAGTCGAGCCCGTGATCGTCATCGTCGACGGGGCGCAGATTGAAACTACCGCTGTGGTTGCCGTGGAGGGTTATGTTGAGGGTTCATGTGGTCCGTCCTGGCTTGGTGTCGATTCAACCGTTGGAAATCACGCTTCGTACGCTCATCGCGACCGCGACGGCACGCCCGACGCATCGACACCTCGCACGGGTCGAGCAGAGTCGAGTCGAGGCCGTGATCGTCATCGTCGACGGGGCGCAGATTGAAACGGCCGCTCTGGTTGCCGTGGAGGGTTATGTTGAGGGTTCATGTGGTCCGTGCTGGCTTGGTGTCGATTCAACCGTTGGAAATCGCACTTCGTACGCTCATCGCGACCGCGACGGCACGCCCGACGCATCGACACCTCGCACGGGTCCAGCAGAGTCGAGTCGAGCCGGTGATCGTCATCGTCGACGCGGCGCAGATTGAAACGGCCGCTGTGGTTGCCGTGGAGGGTTATGTTGCAAGGTTCATGTGGTCCTTGCTAGCTTGGTGTCGATTCAACCGTTGGAAATCGCACTTCGTACGCTCATCGCGACCGCGACGGCACGCCCGACGCATCGACACCTCGCACGGGTCGAGCAGAGTCGAGTCGAGCCCGTGATCGTCATCGTCGACGGGGCGCAGATTGAAACGATCGCTGTGGTTGCCGTGGAGGGTTATGTTGAGGGTTATGTTGAGGGTTCATTTGGTCCTTGCTAGCTTGGTGTCGACTCAACCGTTGGAAATCACGCTCCGTACGCTCATCGCGACCGCGACGGCACGCCCGACGCATCGACACCTCGCACGGGTCGAGCAGAGTCGAGTCGAGCCGGTGATCGTCATCGTCGACGGGGCGCAGATTGAAACGGCCGCTGTGGTTGCCGTGGAGGGTTATGTTGAGGGTTCATGTGGTCCGTGCTGGCTTGGTGTCGACTCAACCGTTGGAAATCGCACTTCGTACGCTCATCGCGACCGCGACGGCACGCCCGACGCATCGACACCTCGCACGGGTCGAGCAGAGTCGAGTCGAGCCCGTGATCGTCATCGTCGACGCGGCGCAGATTGAAACTACCGCGCCGTGGAGGGTTATGTTGAAGGGTTCATGTGGTCCGTCCTGGCTTGGTGTCGATTCAACCGTTGGAAATCACGCTCCGTACGCCCATCGCGACCGCGACGGCACGCCCGACGCATCGACACCTCGCACGGGTCCAGCAGAGTCGAGTCGAGCCCGTGATCGTCATCGTCGACGGGGCGCAGATTGAAACTACCGCTGTGGTTGCCGTGGAGGGTTATGTTGAGGGTTCATGTGGTCCTTGCTAGCTTGG
This sequence comes from Micromonas commoda, assembly GCF_000090985.2. Classification (NCBI taxonomy): domain Eukaryota; kingdom Viridiplantae; phylum Chlorophyta; class Mamiellophyceae; order Mamiellales; family Mamiellaceae; genus Micromonas; species Micromonas commoda. The sequence goes on along the minus strand of NC_013054.1, from coordinate 200,506 downwards.
TGTCGATTCAACCGTTGGAAATCACGCTCCGTACGCTCATCGCGACCGCGACGGCACGCCCGACGCATCGACACCTCGCACGGGTCGAGCAGAGTCGAGTCGAGCCCGTGATCGTCATCGTCGACGGGGCGCAGATTGAAACGATCGCTGTGGTTGCCGTGGAGGGTTATGTTGCAAGGTTCATGTGGTCCTTGCTAGCTTGGTGTCGATTCAACCGTTGGAAATCGCACTTCGTACGCTCATCGCGACCGCGACGGCACGCCCGACGCATCGACACCTCGCACGGGTCCAGCAGAGTCGAGTCGAGGCCGTGATCGTCATCGTCGACGGGGCGCAGATTGAAACGGCCGCTGTGGTTGCCGTGGAGGGTTATGTTGAGGGTTCATGTGGTCCTTGCTAGCTTGGTGTCGATTCAACCGTTGGAAATCGCACTTCGTACGCGCATCGCGACCGCGACGGCACGCCCGACGCATCGACACCTCTTACGGGTCGAGCAGAGTCGAGTCGAGCCGGTGATCGTCATCGTCGACGGGGCGCAGATTGAAACGATCGCTGTGGTTGCCGTGGAGGGTTATGTTGAGGGTTCATGTGGTCCTTGCTAGCTTGGTGTCGACTCAACCGTTGGAAATCACGCTCCGTACGCTCATCGCGACCGCGACGGCACGCCCGACGCATCGACACCTCGCACGGGTCCAGCAGAGTCGAGTCGAGCCCGTGATCGTCATCGTCGACGGAACGCAGATTGAAACTACCGCTGTGGTTGCCGAGGAGGGTTATGTTGCAGGGTTCATGTGGTCCGTGCTGGCTTGGTGTCGATTCAACCGTTGGAAATCGCACTTCGTACGCTCATCGCGACCGCGACGGCACGCCCGACGCATCGACACCTCGCACGGGTCGAGCAGAGTCGAGTCGAGCCGGTGATCGTCATCGTCGACGGGGCGCAGATTGAAACGACCGCTGTGGTTGCCGTGGAGGGTTATGTTGAGGGTTCATGTGGTCCTTGCTAGCTTGGTGTCGATTCAACCGTTGGAAATCGCACTTCGTACGCTCATCGCGACCGCGACGGCACGCCCGACGCATCGAAACCTCGCACGGGTCGAGCAGAGTCGAGTCGAGCCCGCGATCGTCATCGTCGACGGGGCGCAGATTGAAACGACCGCTGTGGTTGCCGTGGAGGGTTATGTTGAGGGTTCATGTGGTCCGTGCTGGCTTGGTGTCGATTCAACCGTTGGAAATCACACTTCGTACGCTCATCGCGACCGCGACGGCACGCCCGACGCATCGACACCTCGCACGGGTCCAGCAGAGTCGAGTCGAGCCCGTGATCGTCATCGTCGACGGGGCGCAGATTGAAACGGCCGCTGTGGTTGCCGTGGAGGGTTATGTTGAGGGTTCATGTGGTCCTTGCTAGCTTGGTGTCGATTCAACCGTTGGAAATCGCACTTCGTACGCTCATCGCGACCGCGACGGCACGCCCGACGCATCGACACCTCGCACGGGTCGAGCAGAGTCGAGTCGAGGCCGTGATCGTTATCGTCGACGGGGCGCAGATTGAAACTACCGCTGTGGTTGCCGTGGAGGGTTATGTTGAGGGTTCATGTGGTCCGTGCTGGCTTGGTGTCGATTCAACCGTTGGAAATCACACTTCGTACGCTCATCGCGACCGCGACGGCACGCCCGACGCATCGACACCTCGCACGGGTCCAGCAGAGTCGAGTCGAGCCCGTGATCGTCATCGTCGACGGGGCGCAGATTGAAACGGCCGCTGTGGTTGCCGTGGAGGGTTATGTTGAGGGTTCATGTGGTCCTTGCTAGCTTGGTGTCGATTCAACCGTTGGAAATCACGCTCCGTACGCTCATCGCGACCGCGACGGCACGCCCGACGCATCGACACCTCGCACGGGTCGAGCAGAGTCGAGTCGAGCCGGTGATCGTCATCGTCGACGGGGCGCAGATTGAAACGATCGCTGTGGTTGCCGTGGAGGGTTATGTTGAGGGTTCATGTGGTCCTTGCTAGCTTGGTGTCGACTCAACCGTTGGAAATCACGCTCCGTACGCTCATCGCGACCGCGACGGCACGCCCGACGCATCGAAACCTCGCACGGGTCGAGCAGAGTCGAGTCGAGCCCGCGATCGTCATCGTCGACGGGGCGCAGATTGAAACGATCGCTGTGGTTGCCGTGGAGGGTTATGTTGCAGGCTTCATGTGGTCCGTGCTGGCTTGGTGTCGATTCAACCGTTAGAAATCACACTTCATACGCTCATCGCGACCGCGACGGCACGCCCGACGCATCGACACCTCGCACGGGTCAAGCAGAGTCGAGTCGAGCCCGTGATCGTCATCGTCGACGGGGCGCAGATTGAAACTACCGCTGTGGTTGCCGTGGAGGGTTATGTTGAGGGTTCATGTGGTCCGTGCTAGCTTGGTGTCGATTCAACCGTTGGAAATCGCACTTCGTACGCTCATCGCGACCGCGACGGCACGCCCGACGCATCGACACCTCGCACGGGTCGAGCAGAGTCGAGTCGAGCCCGTGATCGTCATCGTCGACGGGGCGCAGATTGAAACGGCCGCTGTGGTTGCCGTGGAGGGTTATGTTGAGGGTTCATGTGGTCCGTCCTGGCTTGGTGTCGATTCAACCGTTGGAAATCACGCTTCGTACGCTCATCGCGACCGCGACGGCACGCCCGACGCATCGACACCTCGCACGGGTCGAGCAGAGTCGAGTCGAGCCCGTGATCGTCATCGTCGACGGGGCGCAGATTGAAACGACCGCTGTGGTTGCCGTGGAGGGTTATGTTGAGGGTTCATGTGGTCCTTGCTAGCTTGGTGTCGATTCAACCGTTGGAAATCGCACTTCGTACGCTCATCGCGACCGCGACGGCACGCCCGACGCATCGACACCTCGCACGGGTCGAGCAGAGTCGAGTCGAGCCCGTGATCGTCACCGTCGAGGGGGCGCAGATTGAAACGATCGCTGTGGTTGCCGTGGAGGGTTATGTTGAGGGTTCATGTGGTCCGTCCTGGCTTGGTGTCGATTCAACCGTTGGAAATCACGCTTCGTACGCTCATCGCGACCACGACGGCACGCCCGACGCATCGACACCTCGCACGGGTCGAGCAGAGTCGAGTCGAGCCCGTGATCGTCATCGTCGACGCGGCGCAGATTGAAACTACCGCTGTGGTTGCCGTGGAGGGTTACGTTGCAGGGTTCATGTGGTCCTTGCTAGCTTGGTGTCGATTCAACCGTTGGAAATCACGCTTCGTACGCCTTTCGCGACCGCGACGGCACGCCCGACGCATCGACACCTCGCACGGTCGAGCAGAGTCGAGTCGAGGCCGTGATCGTCACCGTCGAGGGGGCGCAGATTGAAACGATCGCTGTGGTTGCCAAGGAGGGTTATGTTGAGGGTTCATGTGGTCCGTCCTGGCTTGGTGTCGATTCAACCGTTGGAAATCACGCTTCGTACGCTCATCGCGACCACGACGGCACGCCCGACGCATCGACACCTCGCACGGGTCGAGCAGAGTCGAGTCGAGGCCGTGATCGTCATCGTCGACGGGGCGCAGATTGAAACGATCGCTGTGGTTGCCGTGGAGGGTTATGTTGAGGGTTCATGTGGTCCGTGCTAGCTTGGTGTCGACTCAACCGTTGGAAATCACGCTCCGTACGCTCATCGCGACCGAGACGGCACGCCCGACGCATCGACACCTCGCACGGGTCCAGCAGAGTCGAGTCGAGGCCGTGATCGTCACCGTCGACGGGGCGCAGATTGAAACGGCCGCTGTGGTTGCCGTGGAGGGTTATGTTGAGGGTTCATGTGGTCCGTGCTGGCTTTGTGTCGATTCAACCGTTGGAAATCACGCTCCGTACGCTCATCGCGACCGCGACGGCACGCCCGACGCATCGACACCTCGCACGGGTCGAGCAGAGTCGAGTCGAGCCCGTGATCGTCATCGTCGACGCGGCGCAGATTGAAACGGCCGCTGTGGTTGCCGTGGAGGGTTATGTTGCAGGGTTCATGTGGTCCGTGCTAGCTTGATGTCGACTCAACCGTTGGAAATCACGCTTCGTACGCTCATTGCGACCGCGACGGCACGCCCGATGAAGCAAATACCTTTATTTGGTTAATAAAAAAAAATACGAAGGTAATTGTACGTAGGAAAATCGTCGATTGAACCGTTGACCATCACACTCCGCACGCCCATCGCGACCGCTTTCAGCGGAGATCCGTTTGAATTGCGGAAGAACGAACTAACCCTAACTAGTTTGCTTGGTGTCGATTGAAGCGTTGAACATCACACTCCGCACGTGACTCGATTGCCCAGATGGCCCAGATGGCCTAGAGGCCCAGATGGCCCAGATGGCCCAGATGGCCCAGAGCCCCCCCCCCCCAGATGCCCAGATCTCCCCCCCCCCCGTGGTACCATCTCTTCATTTTATTAGGAAATCCCTGAGTTAAATCTCAGGGTTAAACGCGGTCGCGGGAGCAGCACCCGCAGAGGAGGCGAGGGCGTCCACAAGCAAGGAGGAGAGGCGCATTCGCTCGACTGGAGTGTCGCCCCCACTCAATTGCAGCGCGCTTGACCGGCGCGATGCAGGTCATGCGAATCGGCGCGGTGTTGGGCACGGCAGCGTCGCCGCACTGGCGAACGAGTGCACGTCGCCCGCGCGGATCGAGCGCTCCTGCTGGCGCTCGAAATTATTATTGGTTTTTATGAAAGTGCTAATAATAAATGCACTGGTCAATTGCCGTGCGCGTATCAGGCCACGGACTAATTTTGCCGGGAGATTTCACGGGAAAACTGATCCGTAGGTGCCTCCCTGTGAGACTGATGAAGGACATTTTCAACAAGGTCGCTTTTTGGCATATGGGCATTCAGTCTCAATAATTTACGTATCGTCCTGATAGTCACAGAAAATATCCTGATGGTCCTGATGGTCCTGACACGCGGGCGTCACCCCACGCCCGTGCGGCCATTGGCCGTTGCGCTCGACTCGTTGCCCGATGCCCCGGGGGGCGTCCTCAGGCAAACCGTCGGCACGCTCCGGCGAGAGCCGCGGCGAAGAGGAGCATACCCTCACCGCCGTCGCCGCGCGGCTCGAGCGCGAGGCGGAGTCCTTCGCGGCAGCATCTACCGCTTCCGTCAACGCGGTCAACGCGGACGATGAGCCGGCGTCGTCGGACGACGACGACCCAGGCCCACCCGTTACCTTCGCCAAGAGGAACGACGGGGATCTCCGAGTGGATCTTCCCGATGATCCTCCTGCCTCCATCGCCGCGAAGCGGTCCTTGTGCTCCTCGGACAACCCGCTTTGGGCCAAGGTCGGATGGAGCGACCCGGGCCCGTTGCCGCATAAGGCTTTGGACAAGGACGCGCCGTCCACGCGGTTTCGCATGTCCACCAACTACAAGGCCTGCATCGAGGCGCTGGAGAGTCATTCGCGCGCGGCCGGGGTTACTGGCGGGGACGCTGACGGTGGCCAACCGGGCATCATGATCATGCCCGCCCACGAGGTGTCGCTCTGGAAGCCTCCCCATGGCAGGGGAGGCGGGATGGAAGTCGCGTTGAGCGCATCCGCGGAAGAGGCTTGCCTTCGCGATGGATGGGAGTTGGTTGGAAAAGCCAATAAGGTGCGACCCACGCCCCCGACGCAACCCGGAATCGACCGCGAGGGCGAGCGCACGCGCGGGCGCGCGAGCGACGGTGAGCGCGACGGCGAACGCGGCGAACTCGATGGCGCCATCAGCGAGTGCCTGCCCAAATTTGAGGCTCGTGTCCTCCCCGACGGCCGACGCCTCTCCAAGGTCGAACACCTGATTCACGTGTGGGAGCATGCGTGGACGCCGAGTGGAGAAGGCGCCTCGCGTCACGCACCGCTTCGGATGTGGACTCCCGACCGGAGGAAGGAGGCGTGGGCGGGAAGGGCGGACGCGCGGAAGTTGTCGAACTGTTTTGGCGAGCTTCTGAAGGCGTACTGGGGGGCGACGCACCCCGAGGGACTCCCCGATGGTATCGCGCCTACCACGACCTACCACGACCTCAGAACGGCCGGTGGGAAGATGTTGGGTACCGTCGGGGACAGGTTCGAGCGAGTCGCGGAGTTTGCGCGTGCGCGAGCAAGGGAGGGGAGGGTTGGTGGGATTGCTCAAGGGTGAGAGCATGTAGAACACCGTGTATATCTTATACTGTACAGAGGCTTCGACGGAACATTCAGCGAGCGCGCTATCATCCCGCGCTATTGCTATACGCAGTCGGCACCCACTTCCAGACGCGGAGAACGGGGTCGACCGTCCCTCCCGCCTCACACTCAACCCTCCGTTGCGACCCGTCTTTCCAGTAGAACCTGAAGGAACCAGAAGAATCTTCCCACCTCCCAGCCTCCACCACGTCGAGCTCACGCGCGCCGCATTTCGCCGCCCACTTTACGACCGAGCGACGCAACGAGTGCGTGGTAGTCTCGGCGAGACTGCCCCCCACGTACGTGGCGAGACTGCCCCACCATCTCGACCACGTTGCCCCGGTCATGTGCAAGATGTTTCCATCTTTGTCGCGCCTGAAATTGTTGTGCGAGTCGTCGAGCGCCGGGAACAACGGCCCATTCTCCACCCCCATAGACTCCAACGTCTTGAACCACATCAACATCGCGACAACGGGACAGTACTTCCGGGAAACCGGGTTGCGCTTGATGAGGAGCTGCTGCTTCTTGAGCCCGTCGCGGTTGCCCTTCCACCGCTCCAACTCAATGGTGTAATACATGGGCACCCCAAACGCGTCCACCGCCTCCGAGAACGTGACCTGGTCGATACGCGGCGAGTACGTCGTGAACAGCGACCGGCGCGCGCAAGACGCGAGCATGACGTAGAACATGGCGTGCACCTCCTGCCGCATGATGGCGGAGTTGAAAGGGTTCACGCGACCGCCGTACTCGGGCACGAAAAGAGCATCATGCAATCGCGGGAGCGACTCCGCGACGTCAAACGCCTTCGCAGCCTCCGGGACCCACTCCCGTCGAATCAGCTGCATCGCGTGCCTGACACCGTCCATGCGAAGGCGGGTCGGAGTGCCCGTGAGGGCCTCGTCGGCCCACTTGAGCGCATTCCACGCGCCCTCCACCACCTTCCACCCGACGCCGCGGCCGTGAAACTCCGTCCCGTCGCAGAACTTGAACTTCTCCGTCGCGGGGGCCTTCAAAGCGGCGACGTACTGCATCCACGCGTTGGGGGTTGTGTTCTCGGTCAGTCGAAAGCTCTTCTCCTCCTTAAGCAGCGCCTGATCGATGCGCTGGATGCGCTTCTTCTCGGCGTGGCCGTCGGGGAGGACGGACAGGCAGAAACTTTCGAACGAGCGGAGCCGCGCGTCGTACGACAAGGCCGTGCTCTTGTCCTTAGAGCAGATCGCTTCAGAGACGAGGCGCCGCGCTTGCAACCCCAGGGGGGTGAGTTCATCATCAGAGGAGGAGAAGAATATCTCCGCTTGAGCTGCGCCGCCGACCTGTTCGAGCAGCCGCATCTGCCTCGACCTGAACACGACCTTGTTGTCGGCATCGCGGTTCTTGGCCGGGAAGAAAGCGTTCCACGGATATGCACGGGTGGCACCCGCGTCCAAGCGCGCTTGCGTCTTCGTTGCGCGGGACGTCGTCTTTTTCTCTTTCGTCGCCGGCTTCGGCGACCGCGGCTTGGGCGGTCGCGGCATGGCTCCACGCGCGCCTGTCAGTGGCTGTGACCAAATCTGTCATTCGCGTTTGAAGAAAGATCGGCAGTCAGTTTGTTTCCGAGAAAGGAATTGACCGATGCCCATTCCGGAGCGCGACGCCCAGAGCTCGCACGTCTCCTTGCATCGATGCCCCCCGGCGTTTACTGCAGTCGTCGGGATCGCCACCTCCTCGCCCTCTCGTGGTTGCGCCCGCGGGACGGGGACGGGCGACTGGAGCGTCGCGTTCCCCGCGATCCCGGGTGGGTGCTGATGCGGTGGGTGCAGCCTCCCCCTTGGCTGCGCCGCTTCGTTCCTCCGCCCCCTTGGCACCGCCCCGGTGATCCTTGGCCTCCGCGTCGAGCCGCCACGCTGGGCCGGCGCGTGACGTGGCGGCGGAGCACGAGCGGTCGCCTCATCAAGGTCCTCGTCCGAGCCCGAGGCGCCGACCCGGCGTGAGAAAAACGGCCGCGCGAGAGTGCGCGAGCGCGCGAGCGAGAGAGCGGAGCGCGTAGCGCGCTGCGGTTTCTGTCAAGACAAACTGTCCTGATATCAGTTAGGTCAACCTGAAATCCCTTCACGAACAGCCGGAAGGACAGGTCTGAGAGATCCTGACTAAAATTGGGAAGACTGAAGGGATTTTCTGAAGGGATTTTTGCAAAAATCCCTTCGGCAAGGACGGGTGTGAAGGGATTTTAATGGGTCCTTTTATATGGGTTTCTCGACGGTCTATTTTTGCTTCACTTCAGAAACCTGGTAACACTTCGAGCGGCTCAACCAACCTTCACCATCTCATCCATCCCGCGAGAGGACGCGTGTCTCACTGAGCGAGGTCGATGTCGATGGTGATGGGGTCATCCGGCGTGGCGTGCCCAGAGGCCCGGTCCACCGGCGTGACCGGCGCCGCCTCGGGGGGGGGGAGGGCAATCGTCGCCAACGGCGTCGCCGGCGCCGGCTCCTCCTCCTCACCATTCTTTCGCCGAGCGAGACGGGCGAGGATGACCGAGAGGGGGTCGCGTTCGCGCAACCTGCCCTGCGGTTCTCCCGAGCTCGCATGGCCGTACGCCGCGATGAGGAAAGCCGCCGCCCGCCTGTGATGCTTTTTAAGCTTGGAGGCGTCTTGAAGATCGGGGCATTGGGGCCAGAGCTCGCGGCAGAGCTCGACGGCCATGTCGCGACTTCCATCCTTGTCGCGAGCGGTTAGCCCGAGAGCGTTTTTCCAACGCATTGGTTCCACCGAGCGGACGTCGAGACCCTCGCTGGCGAGGACGCCGTGCCAGCTGGGGAGCCTCCGAACCGGTTGCGGCGGTAGCCGGCTCGGTCGCCGCGTAGCTTCTGCGCCGTGTTGCACCCATGTGACCACGTGCGTGCGCGTTGTGCCCGCGCGCCCCCAGCCAACATGACTACCATGACCGAGCGGGATTTTAAAGGGATCGTCCATTTTCAAGATTGTGACTATTTGCCTGTGGAAAGCCAAAAAACGCGACAGAACAAGTTTGCAAGGACAGATCTGTCCTGATGGGCATGTGAGGAAGTCATTAGCAACAAGGCAATCAGACTGGCCGCCATACGTTCGTCAGGACAACAGTGATACTAATGAACAGGAACGTTCGGTTCCGGGAGGCTGATTTGGGACGAGTCTCGATGAAGCTTCGGTGAAGCCTCGGTGAAAGACGCATTGAGAAGGGCTACTTATTATGGTTTGAAGCTGAATTTTCATCGATACATCGGTCAACTTCGACGTCTACCATCGCCTCACCAGAAGGCGCCTTGGCGTCGACTCTTCGTTCACAAGTGGCGTGCGTGTGAGGACGACGACTACGTGCACGCCAAGCGCAACGATAAGGACGTCGCGCAGAACAGTCGTCGTCCAAAGACACGGAAGGCGTCGCACAGTTTTGTTAGTCTGCAATAAAGTAACAAACGACGACCGTACGGTTGTTTAGTCTATGACTTTTGCAAATGATCGAGCTCTCGCCCAATCAGAAGACGAATAAACGTAACATAGTTCCAAAAAAAGTTGGGGTACGTATGTAGAATAATGTGGTACTATCATAAATGTGACTTCGTCACTGGCGTTCCTCGTCCCAAATTTTCACTTCTCCCGGAGAACCCCGGACTAATTTGGCCGGGAAATCTGAGAAATTGTTAACTCCAGTTTGACGGTCTCTTTCGGTCCTGATACGAAAACTTGCCAGCGCGCCGCGCGAGCCAACCGAGCGAACTTTTATATGGGTATTTCGAATGGTAATTTACGAGTTAAATTTTCCCGTGAGATCTCCCGTGAGATGTCCCGTCCGGGAAAATGGACGAATCTCCCGGACGGGAAAGCCCACGGGAAAATTTCCGGGAGAATGGCAAAAGTATCGGGACGGAATTAGACCGTCAAATGGGAGTCAAAAATCTCCCGTGAAATCTCCCGGCCAAATACAAACATGTACCTTCGGTAACAATCACCTGGTATCGTTTATCAAGGTCGAAGGTCTATTCGTCCCATACATTGACGACATTTTTGACACCATTAAATCAAGAACGTAGGTCTAGCGCTACATATAGTTGTCCACATTTTCTACACCGTTAAATCAAGAACGACGGTCTATCCGTCTCATACATTGTTGACATTTTTGGATTTTTAGCTCCAGAATCTTGAGTCAGTGTCCCATATAGTTGTCACACCATGTTTACTCATATAAACTGGTATTTAAATAGGGTTTGATATTTACATTTACATATTTAAACGTATTTTTGTCCTGCGCTGGATGACTGCTTTCGCTTATTATTGCTAAACTATGAAATCACGTAATAATTTGAAATTTAATGACTAACTAGATAGACAGCTAGATAGGGTGACGTAACGACCTAACTCTTAAAAATAAAGATGTATTTCAAGCCTTACTTATTATTAATACGAACGATCGATGTTATTATCAACTATCTACGTATACGACAGTAATAGTGTGTGTGTATATATAATATACGTATGCGCGCATGCCTCATCGGCTAGCCGACCACCCACAGGACGAACGATTCACACCTCACCCTCACTCGCACTCACGAACGGTTCGGCCTTTGGAGAATTATTATTATTAGACTATGTATTATTATTATCTCCGGGGTGTCCACATACAGCTGCCTGAAATCCAGAATACCTTCGTATTACGAGTTATCTGAAAATTTTCATTCCGGGCGGACAAATCTGGAAAATTTTCCTCGTCATATATACGTACATATGGTTACGTACATATGGTTACTACATATGGTTATTCAGTCTGCAGGGTATTCAGTTTGCAAAAAATGCCCGATTTCATTATCGGTCGAATATGTCCGATAAAGAAATATACCCCCAGGTTCTAAAGGATATTAACCAGCAAGTACGTACCTTCGTTCGTATATTAAATATGTCCAAACTTGATTGATTGAAATCCAGAATATTCTGGATTTCAGCCAGCTGTGAACACCGGGAAGGACACTCTGCACGCGAGCAAAGCAACGGCACGCCTTCGCCGACTTGAAAACGAGCGCAAACGGACGACCAGATCTGAAAGTTCAGACGAAAAGACTAAGTTCTGAGCGCGCGCGACGTCGCGCTTCTCAAAACTCAGTTTGCCCGGCCATATCCGCTTAAACCCTAAAACGCGCACCGATATACTGGTATCGACCTCGGTCGCATTCTGGGCGGTCGCATCCGATTTGGAACGGCCGGACACTGGTTGGTCTCAACAGATTAGGAACGGCCGGATTAACAGATGGTGTCGATAACCGAGATCGAGGCTGATACGGAGCCAGATGTTCTCGAGAGCGATGCTCAGCCCCCGAGGTACACAGTAACAGAGACCCCGACCGGATACACAGAAGTCGAGTTACTGCGTGCCAATCTGGCGACCGTCAGGAGACGTGCCAAGATTTTCATCAATGATTTGCAGCTGATGCTTGCAACGATTCGCTCTCGAGAGCGGGAGGCGACCATGCGACGTGCCGAAAGGTTCCTCCATCGCAGGCTAACCTACCAGCGAAACAACATATTTTTAACGTGGCGTACATACGTGCGCCAGGAACGCGCGTACCAGGCACGTCGAACATATCTGCTGAGGATGTGGGAGATTTCGCAGCGTTATCAAACAGCAATCGTACTCCGCAGAGGATTCGACGCATGGAGAAGAAATGCGTGGCAAAATCAGCGGCTTCGGTTAGAAGCACGTCGTTTGGCAGATTTTGATGAGTTCTCGAGTAGGATGCAAACTCGATTGCAAACTATACGCGAACTTGAGGAGCAGCTCGGAGAAATAACGGCTCCTTCAATTCCCGGCCGTAATGAGGGTGCTCAAACACCGAGCAGCCAATCGTCGGCGCAGCCGCTGGGGCTTGGAGAACCACTTGCTCCTTCAACCCCAAGCGGTAATGAGCGCGCGCTGACTGCTGTCTCACCGGCGGTCCAAACGGTCTTGCCCCTCACCTTACCGTCAACGGTCTCGCCGGCGGAATCTCAAACATCGGCTAGTTCAACACCGACTTCTACACCGCCGGTTGCGATTCGCGAAGACCTCGCGCGCGTTCAGGCGATCCTGTCCGCATTCATCCTGTCCGCATTCGTCCTTCTGTTAATTTGGGTTTCGATTTTTGGGGATGAGCGCGCAAAGATGCACACAGAAGTCGTAGATGGCATCGCCCTGGTCATTACAATGATCGAAAAAAATCGCCGCAGGCGTGTGAGTGAAGAATGCACGGCGCTTCCTGCCGGTTCTTTTCGACTCATATTTGTTGGTGCTATAGGCTTAGGCTTGTTCGCAGTTCTCATACTGCTCCGCTGGAACAGGCGTGACCCGGATGAGCAAGGCGGGGGCGGAGGCGGCGATGACGACGACCAATATCACGGAAACGATGACGATGACGATGCCGCGCTTCCTCCTCCCCCCAAGCCCCGCAAGGGCCATCGGTCTGTCCACCAGAGGCGTGATGAGCAGGGGAGGTTCTATTGACGCGCCTACGACTTGTTTGGAACTTGCATTTGCTTTGTTTTGCTTTGCTTTGCTTTGATAGTGACCATGTAATACTCATTTCCCCAGATGAAACTTAAAAAACGCTCAGTTTGTTCAACTCGCTGCGCATTCTCACCTCCGGAAAATAGCTTGAAGAAGCATTCGGTGTTTTCAGCCAAAAAATTATCTTGAATGCGATCATTAGCCCAGCTGTTTAATGAGTCGTAGGCCTCAATGCTATCGTAAAGTGCAACCAATCCATGTCCGACATGTCAGAAGCGTACCTGGAGGTGTCGTGAAGCTTTTATATTAACAAAATCATACGTTACTAAAGCGTTTTTGTCCAGAAATCGTGCTTGTTTAATTAGTCACGTTAAAATGAAAGACGGGAGGCGTAAAGCTCACGGCCATTTCGATTCCCGTACGAATTAAGGTGAGGTGGTATGAAGGAAATCAGTTTCCGATTAGCTTCCTTGTATTTTATCGCTTTCCCTCGGAAATATACGCGAATTTCCCGTGCGGGAAATCTCACGGGAAATTTTAACTCATAAATAACGAACCATTCGAAAATCTCCTTTTCAACGTTCCGCTCTATTGGCTCGCGCGGCACGCTGGCAAGTTTTCGTATGGGGACCGGATCAGCCCGTCAAATTTCATTTAACAATTTCTCAGATTTCCCGGACAACTTAGTCAGTGGTTCTCCGGAAAAGTGAAATTAGCATTTCCCGTGAGATTTCTAAGCCAAGTTAAATTAGTCATATTTCACACCCGTATTTGTCCTGAAATAAACCTGTATGTAAAACATATCTCCGCACAAATTTTTGGGATACAATTTATCTCACCCCGACGTCCCACGGAAAAAAATCCCGCTGAAGTTGGATGGATGGGCGCCGAGCGGCGACGCGACCCCCGCGCCTATGGCGGCGAGAATCGTGACGGAGATTCTGTTTCGTATCATGAATTTGTCAGAGGGACAAAAGTTGGTTCCGAGAGCAAACCGGCTGCCCCGCCAAAATCCATAACCTAAAATCTTAAACGGAAATCCAAATTATTATTTTAGTCTAGTTTTTATTATTAGTCTAGTTTGATCGATATTACCTTCGTAATTAACGGAGATATTCATATCGTATTCTGGATTTCAACCAGGTTGGCACACTTTTAAGCCGATAACTTATCCGTAGGTGCCTCCCTGTGAGACTGATGAACAGGGACGTTCGGTTCCGGGAGGCTGATTTGGGACGAGTCTCGATGAAGCTTCGGTGAAGCCTCGGTGAAAGACGCATTGAGAAGGGCAACCTACGCCGCTGGTCGCGAGGAGTGTGGCGACGCGACGTTCACGATCAGAATCGCCCGAGGGGCCGACGCGCGCCTCGCGAGAGACCGATACATTTAGACCCTCGATTTTATATGAAGTTTCTTGAGTTATTAATCCCTCGAGCGATGGAAATAGCAAATTCCTTCCGGGCACAAGTTCTACGGCCGATGTTCTACCTCTGCGCTCTAATTACGATTACCGTAGTATTTATCGAACTAAAATATAGTCTACCTTCGTTCGTATATTTGTACCTTCGTTCGTTCGTACCTTCGTTCGTTGTGACAAAAATACGTTTAAATATATGTAAATGTAAATATCAAACCCTATTTAAATACCCGTTTATAAGTACCTTCGAAGGTAAACATTATGTGACAACTACGAGACGCTGACTCAAGGTTCTCGAACTAAAAATACAAAAATGTCATCAACTATATGTAGCGCTAGACCATCGTTCTTGATTTAATGGTGTCATAAATGTCGACAATGTATGGGACGAATAGACATTCGACCTTGATAAACTAATAACGGTACCAGGTGATTGTTACATTTTGGGAAGTTGGGGTCGTGTAAGATCGGCTAGCCGAATAAAATATCTCTGCAATAATCAATACCTAGGTATTTAATGTTTCAGTCAAAATTATTTTGATTCATGGACCCTGAGATCGTACCCGGGCGTACCCGGGGCGTAAAAATAATACGGAATTTTGATTGGTCCAGGTGGCAGGGAAAACGGGGGAGTCTCAAGCAATATATCATCAAAATATCAAAATATCAATAATAATAATAATGTTCACCAAGCAAATAAATACCTTCGTACGAAGGTAAAATAAATAAAATAAAGTGAACGATAGCCCTTCCTTGAATATTCCTGAAAATCTATGGGCGAATTTCGCGCAAAATCACACCTCGAGGGGCTTATACTTCGTGCGACTTAGCTCGACAACCATCGCGAGTCTTGGCACCGAACTCGAGGACGGCACGTGTGACGATCAGCGGAGTCGCGGAAAAATACGTTCATGCTTGATCAGGGGACACGACTTTCTTTATTCTTTTACGAACGCAGCACAAAAACACGGAGAAGAAACTTTGAACAAAAACTTTAGTGTCGCTTGGAACATGATGAAGTAACGATCGACATATCAGAGGAACGTGACGTAAACGAAAGTAAGGACACCGCTAACGACCTCCTTCTTTGCTCAGGAGCTTTTGAATGAGCTCCTCGTGAGTGCCTTGACCGGCGCGGAGCTGATCCTGGCCGACGCGTAGCTGGTCCTGGCCGGTGCGGAGCTGGTCTTGGCCGGTGCGAAGCTGATCAAACGTCGAGTGAAACTCATTTCGAAGCTTTCGCATCATAGAACGCAGGTCGCCATCAGTCGACAAGGTCTCCGAGGACGTTGTTGACGGCTTCTGGAGTTTTCTCAGCAGCCCTACAAGCGCGATGCCTGTGAGCGCAAACACAGCCTGCGCCGCGGCGACCGAAAGGCTCAACCGCGTCGTCGCGGGCACCTCCACGTTGCGGGCGCACTGGAAAGGGCTGTTCAGCTTGAGCGGCTCGCAGATGGTCGCGGGCGGGTACTCCGAGGCGTACCGCTCGATGGCGATCTCCTTGGTGGTCGGGGGCTTCTCCTTTGGTTTGCAGCGGAATGGACCGTTCTGCTTGATTGGTCCGCAAATGGTCTCGGGCGGGTACTCCGAGGCGTAGCGTTGAATCGCGAGCTCCTTGGTGGTCGGGGGCTTGGGCTTGTCGAAGCAGCGGAAACCGTTGCCGTTGAGTTTAAGCTCACCGCAGATGAAATCATTGCTGAATTCGCCATCGCCGTCTGCGGTAGTGGCGAGAATCTCATTCCAGGCTTGAATAGCATCGGTTTTAAGAATTGCTGTGCCGGAGGCATAGTAAGTATTACACATGCCATCAAGAGTTCCGACGAAAATATAGTTTTCAGCGCCAGAGTTAACGCAGCCAAAACCGCTTCCACCTGGCAGGACGTTTCCAGTGTACCCAATGTACCCAGAGCATGGTTTCCGATGTTGGATACTTAATCTTGAGTAGACAGTGGGCGTGGTTGCAGATACACATGGATATGGAGCGCTGGTCCCAAAAGGAAAATATTTCTTGCTCACAACAGTGAGTTCTGATGGTGGGAGCACCGCCGCAGCACATTCACTGCTGTTGTAGCGCACGTTAAAAGTATTGTCGTACGGCGGTTCCGGATAGCACGAGTATCCATCCCGTTTCCAGTCATTAGCCGCCTGGTTGGTTTTCTGCAAAACAGAGGATGCGTATCTGTCGTCGTAAAAGCTGATGACGCCTTTGTTCGAGTCGCCGTCGCTCGCAAAGTTATAGTCGTAATGGACATAATTGGCGTGTTTGGTCACCGACTTGACGCTCGTCGCATCAGGCACATTTACGTTCTTTACGCACTCATCGAAACTCCAGTCCGTGCTCAGACCGTGCAAAGCGGTCTTCTGAAGTGGTCTGCACTCAAAACCTTCCTTCTCCCAGGTGGTCGTCTCAACACTCTTCGCGTTCCAAATGTCGTAGAAACTCAAGGTTCCAGTTGACCCGTCTTTCGCAGCGAAACGAAAGTCGAACTGGGTGGAGCCATCGTTTTTCTGCACCGATACGATACTTTCCGCGCTCGGACTCGATGTAGCACTTACACATTCATCGAAACTCCAGTCCGTGCTCAGACCGTGCAAAGCGGTCTTCTGGAGGGGCTTGCACACAAAGCCGGGCTTTTGCCATTCCGAGGTGACAATAGATTCCAAGCTCACGCGCTGCGCGGGAAGCGAATAGTACGCGAAAGATCCAAACATCACGCATAAAGTGATGAAATACAAGATGTATCCAAATATACGAATGCGCCATTTCGACCCGCCGATGGGTTCGATCTCCGCTTTGATGTTAAAGAAGAAGTCGGGAATCGGCACGAGAGTTTCTAAAAAGGACGAATCTTGTTGGTCGCGTTTGCTTTGTTGTATTTCTGCATCCGGTTTGGACTGTATTTCGGAAGAGTCCGCCATCTGTTACAAGGAGTGTTTAAAAGCTCGTGAAGGTGATGTGTCGCGCGTGTTTTGGCTTTGGTCTCTCGGGAAGTGATGCTAATTGGTGTTTTCTTACCTTACGTCGAAGGTACGAACGTATGAATGAAGGTATTATTTAAATTTATCTTTATTTATTTCACCTTCATTATTCGTTCGTTGGTTCGTTCGTATTTTAATATTTGAACGAATTCGAAACTCATATTGTACGTACGTACGTATGTACATACCTTCATTCGAAGGTACGAAGGTAATATTTTCCCGAAGACTCCCCCATTGTCACGCCCCGGGTACGGTCTCAGGGTCCATGAATCAAAATAATTTTGACTGAAACATAATAAGATCTTATTATTATTAACGAATACTTCGAAGATATTATGAATAAAATATGATACCTTCATTCGTACGAAGGAAATAATAAGTTAAAATTAGTTATTACCTTCGAAGGTAATAAGTAATGAGCAAGCAAGCAAGGTATTCTATTCGTTTCTTGAGTTAATGAACCAGAAGATTCCTCATATACGAGATAAGCGGAGATAATAATAATAAGCAGAGACGAGCCATATGTATGCATGGAAGACTAGTCGTATATTTGTACCTTCGTTCGTTCGTACCTTCGTTCGTTGTGACAAAAATACGTTTAAATATGTAAATGTAAATATCAAACCCTATTTAAATACCCGTTTATGAGTAAACATTACGTGACAACTACGAGACGCTGACTCAAGGTTCTCGAACTAAAAATACAAAAATGTCATCAACTATATGTAGCGCTAGACCATCGTTCTTGATTTAATGGTGTCATAAATGTCGACAATGTATGAGACGAATAGACCTTCGACCTTGATAAACGGTACCAGGTGATTGTTACATTTTGGAAGTTATGTGACAAAAGTCCCACAAAATTCCCATTCGTGATTTCATAGTCTAGCTAGTGTACCATGCATGCATGTGTACCTTCGAAGGTACCGAATGAATATAAGGATAAGCAAGGTAAAGAATTACGAAGCGTTCGTACCAATCAAGCAAGCAATCAAGGTAGTAAAATGGTTTTTACGGTGAACGATGTATGGCTCACAAAATACCTTTCGATCGTAGAAGTGCGACGAGCCCACGAAGGACGATGGAATCCGGCGGGTGTTCAGGAGGAAAAGTACCTCGAGTAGGTGCTTAGGAGTCATTCACGAGAGCCTTCCGCTGAACGGACGGTGCTCAGATCCTGTGAGGCCACAAGCAGATACAACAGATACTGGGAAACGTTAACCAATAATCGTGTCGCGACGCTAGCCCGCTCGTTCGACGCGTGTGATTCAGCTCTTCTGTATCATTTCAGCGAAGGATATGCCCAAACGCAATTACCTGTGACGATCCTGTTTGTTACGGTTTCATGTACCAAAGAAGCGTGTACCTCAAACTGCAAAGGCTTTGGTGGTACATACCTATCATTTTATTCCTTGCGAGCGAAATACATGATTTTGATGACAGCCAGGGCAAATCAGCCTTAACCACAAAAGGTACCGTTGAAGACCATATATCAGCAGCGGGGCAGCCCTTCCTAAAATTTCCAAATGAATACACCGTGAGTTGCGGTCCACGCAGTTTATGGCGAGGGTATTTAAACGACGTGCTTGGCAACGACACTGGGCTCAACAACAGAGATACATCCTTGAAGGTATCAATAGTCATTTCTCACTGTGCACAAGCCTTGGATTGGTTCAATGACGCTACATCTGACCTAGATGTACGTAGTGTAACCGTGTATTCGAAGTGTGGCAAACCCGTGGTCGGGGCACCTGCGAATGCGCATATTATCCAGCTTCCCAACGTTGGCCGTTGCGATCATTCTTTCGCTTATCACATGAATACTCTTGGTGGCGCAAAACGTATGGAATCAGAATCTGTGGTGTTGTTTGTGAAGGACACGTTTGCCGTGCCACATCATACTGGTCTCGAACAAAGGGATCTTACTGAAGTGGTCGCAGAAGCTTCAGGGCCTTCGGGATTCAGTTGTGGCAAACTACCAAACTACAAACTCACTTTTGACAAAATAAAACCTCACAGGAAATCGTGGTTTGATACTATATTTAATTATGGCGCTGAATGGTCGTTCTGGCACGATGTGTCCGAAATATCAAAGTTCACGATGGATTCTTATGTAAGCTACGGTCGGTATCACAGCGAACTTGACGAAAAGAACAAAAAACTCTTCTCGGCGAGTGCAGTTCCTACTTTTGGGGCGTGGTGGAAAATGCTCGGAGCACCCGAGCTCGACAAAATCATGCCCGTGTGTTATTCCGGTTTCTTTGCTGTCCAAACGCGTAACATCATGAACGCAGCTCCATCGTTGGCGAGAATGCAAATCATGCTTGAGCGGGGTGATAACATCATCGAGGGACACTACGCTGAGCGATCTTTCGCCGCGTTAC
Source organism: Micromonas commoda (assembly GCF_000090985.2). NCBI lineage: Eukaryota > Viridiplantae > Chlorophyta > Mamiellophyceae > Mamiellales > Mamiellaceae > Micromonas > Micromonas commoda. The sequence continues at coordinate 181,051 of NC_013054.1, read as the reverse complement.
TGCTTCCTCGGCTTCCTGCGAACATCACTGAACAAATACTGTGTCTCGCTGACGCGTTCCGACGGTGCAGGGGCTCAGCTGGATATTGTGGGACATTGTATGGATGCCACACTGATAGTCGATGCGCGCGTCATGGGTTGACTCGATAACACATTTGCCTCGGACTAAGGGTGGAGGTACAATCACTGGCGTAATGTATCTGCTATAAACGCGGAACGACCGGCTGTTAGAGATATGCCTCGCTACCTGACGCTACGGACGCTACTACCTCCGGTTCATATTTCTTGTGGAATACCCTAGGTTTAAGGTCACTTTCAAGAACACCGCAAGTTCCGCTCAAGGGGATTTTCCCGAAAGGCAGATTGATCGTTTCCCCCACCTCTCCCGGTCAGCGAACGATTGATCGACCGTTCGGCGCGCGCCAGAAGGGCCGAAGGTCAGTTCAAAATTATGGTTTTTCCCTTTTCTATGGCAAACAGTCTGAACTTTGTGTTCTCGCGAACGGTCAGTTCCACACCCTCCCAGGGCGCCCCACGCGGCTCTGAAGCCGTCTCCAACCGGGATAATCACGCTCACGCCATGTCGTCGCCATCGGGCGACTATCGGGCTATATCCACCCCGCGGCCACCACCGATATCGGGCCATCTTGACGAGAACACGGTGCCGACTTTCGAACGAAGAAACGCAAATCTATTGTTTACACCCTCGCCGGGCTCTGGCGGTCGCGCGCGGCGTAGGACGCGAAGGGAAATCTACGGATCGGCACCGACGCGGACTACATCGCGGAGAAGCGTTGGCGCGCGCGAGCGAGGAGTTATCTCTATGACGGAGGTCCCTTTCTTCCGACTTCCCAACAAGAACCTGAGCACCGCCGAAAAAGCTCGGTTTGTCAAAGCGGTTGATGACGGACTCGCGCAAGGTATCAGCATCGCAGAGACGACGAAGTGGTACGGATTGAACAAGAATGCGTATGCACGTTACGCCAAGCAGATACGGGAAGGCACCGCCGATCCTAAGCCTGGGTCGGGTCGCCCTCAAAAGCTAAGCAAGGAGGACAAGGAGGTGCTCATGGACATCAACGAGGAGGCACGAGGCTCGCTCACATTCGAGGAGATGGCGAGGGAGTTCAACAAGAAATGTTCCCTCAAGATCTCGAAAGCCACGGTGTTTCGCACCTACCATCGCGATAAGTGGCGCTCCATACGAAAGCGCCCCTGCCCCAAACTCACCGAGGACCACATGAAAGAGCGCCGCCTGTGGGCGTACCACAACCGGATTGAACAACACAATCGCTGGGGCGACGATGCGACGGTGTGGATCGACATCGACGAGGTCTCGCTGCCCATGTTTCAATTCAAGGGGAAAAGGAAGCTCAGCCCACGAGACATGAAGAACGGCCAGGGTGGACACTGCGGGAGGGTCCCCATGACTGTCGCGAGGCGACACGTCCCCTCGATGATGTACTTGAGCGCAGTCGCCAATCCCAACAAAAAGAAGAAGTTCGACGCCAAGGTTGGGTTGTGGCCATTCGCCACCTTGACCAAGACCAAGAGGAAGAGCAAGAATCGCGACGCCGGCCTGGATGATCTCGAACCCATCAAAAGCATCAACCACAAGGTCTTCGCGGACTTTATCATCAACAAGCTGGTGCCAGCGATACAGAGGAAGTGCCCATGGGCGAAGGAGATCGTGATCCAGTACGACGGTGCTACCCCTCACGAGAGAGGCATCAAGACTGCGGTCGAGGAGGGGCTCGAGGAGCGCGAACGCCGGATCCGCTGGGTAAAGCACCCCCCCCAGTCACCCGACACCAACCTCAACGACTTCTGCTTCTTCAATTCCCTCAAGAGCGCCCTGGCGAAGACGAAGAAGGACGGATGGGGCTTCTTGAGATTTGACGAGCAGGTTCAGGAGGTGTACCGCAAGTGGCATAGCGAGGACAAGCTCACTAACCTGTGGAGGCTCAAGAGCGCCGTGGCCCTGAAGATTGTTTCACACGACGGTGGGAACCAGTTCAAGATGCCCCACTCCAAAATCCCGGGCGTCCCGAGCAAGCCGCCCACGAATGGGGCGGTCGAGGAGTACGAGTTCTTCAAGGAGGGGGAGGACAGCGAATGAATTCGCCCGATTTCCGAAAAAAATCGCGTTTTTTGGCGAAGCAGTGGCAAACAGTCTGAATGAAAAAAATGCATGAATTCACGCTTCACGAATTATAAACCCTGAAAGACACTCCACAAGAAATATGAACCGGATGGTAGAGAATTTGCACGGATGCTCCACTATTCGTTCGCAGCACGACAAATATTACTGATATGTTTTTAGTGCTTCATCATTTGGCTCAGGGAGCGAGGGTGATACACTTTTTCCATATAGTCTATCATAGATTGACTTATATATTATTAATTCTGCAGAGATAGAGATGCTGTCGGGAATTTTGGACGAATATTTTTTGGATTTCCACTAACCCCACCACAATCCGACCACAAAACACACACAGTGTTTTGATTTTTCGCTCGACTGATCGGTGATTTGATAGGCAAATTGCAAATTGACACACGTTTGCTTTCAAAATTGATCGTGGTTTTGACTGGCAAAAAATCTCAGATTTTTTTCCGAAACCACAAATAAAACACACACGATCTTGCCACACTCAAAAAAATATTCGTCGAAAATTCCCGACAGCAAGCAACGTTAACAATATCTATATATCTAGCTATCTGCAAACGGACGGAGATGATTATGTAATAACTACCTTCGGTAATAACAGATAGATTATATGATGAATTAATATTTAATAATAATAATAACGGACCCGCCGCCGCCACGACACATATGTACGCACCATGCATGCATCATTCATAAACAATACCGATTCGACTATTAATCTGACGGCACGAAATCAGACGAACGATATCCACGCTCCCCTAAAGATGTCCTTCGCCCGTCAAAATAAGATCATTCGAACAGTGCTTACTCTTTTCACTGGAATGCTCGTCGGAGCCTCGTTCACGGCAACCGTGAAACCATCTGGGTTGTGCGATCCTATAGTTTTCGTCGATAATCCACCGCTTTCGTCTGCCATGACGCAGAGAAGTTCTGAAGGAGCATACGCGGATGACAACGCCGAATATGGACGCGAACATAATTTGGTCGCTTCGAACCTTTCTTTCCCGCTAGATGGCGTTCCATCTCCATACGAGTCTGCTATTCGTTTTAGGGCCGCTAATGAAGCTGGCAGCGATAAAATATCGCTTCACTCATATCACTTGATGTATGGACCGTTCCTTGCTCCTTACCTCGAAACAAATGTGGTGAGCATCAATTGCCCATGTTTTACCTAATAAGAGCTACCCACGCGGGCGAATCCAAATGTGCACCACTTTGACCTATTTCAATATCCAAAAGAGATTACTGGAAATAGGTGTGCTCGATGGTGCCTCCCTGAAGCTCTGGGGGACCTTATTCCCAAACCATGGTAGGGTTCGGGAAATCTTTTGCTCGCGGCAAATAATTTGTTTACCTTGTATCTTGTGTTTATGTATCATCGATCTTTGCTTTGCACCCTGATGGCTGAAAAGATCGTAGGGCTGGGATACGGCATCGGTGACGCAGTTGCAAAAGGTTTCAAGAATGAGCTGACTTCAAAGTTGTCGATATACACGGGTGACCAGTCCGACGTACACTTTTTGAAGCAGATGAAAGTCGATCTCAATCACGAACAGTTTGACATCATCGTCGACGACGGCTCTCACGTGCCGTGGCACCAACTTTTTACCTTTGAGATAATGTTCGACACTTGGTTGAAACCTGGCGGGCTGTACATAATCGAGGATGTTGAGACGTCATACTGGGATGGAAGTCATCCGAAAATTTACGGTTACGATATTATCGATGCTGGAATGGGAAAGAAAGGAAGCGTTGTCGAAAAGTTCAAGGTGCTGTGCCGAAATCATTTTCCCAGTTGAAATTTTGAGAAATTTGTTTTCTTCTGCAGTGGATGGTTGATGTCCTGAACCGCAAGTTCATCGATAGTGACCCAGCTTTTTCCATTTTCACGTCTCGAGTTGATCACCTTGTGTCACACATCGCATTCAGCGAAAATTGCATAATTATATGGAAGCGATCACCCCCTGGCCTTGAAACTGAATGGGACATGGTTGCCAAAAACAATGCAAAGTTTTTTTCTCACAAACGAAAGCCGGGTGTCTTTCGCATGTTTTCGCGCAAGAAACATCAAGAGAAGTTACCGAGGGGGAAACGCAGCATTTTGTCTCGACTGACTGCAAATGTACGTTTATTTCTTTTCGGCTAATCGACAGGAGGACCCTGCAATATGCAATTGTGCCGTCGAACCCAGTTTTCGTGCGGATTTCATTTGTGGAATTTTCAAACAACATGGTAACGTCTTCCGGTGTTTTTTAAGGGGCTCGCGGTTGAACGCTACGCCTCGGATTACCCGCCCGCAACCATCTGCGCGCCGCTCGAGCTTAACAGCCCTTTCCAATGCACGCGCGACGGGGAGTTGCCCGCCATGACGCGATTGAGCCTTCCAGTTGCCGCGGCGCAGGCTGTGTTCACGTTGGCGGGCATCAGACTGGTAGCGCTGCTGAGGAAAGTCCAGAAGCCGTCAACAACGACCTCAGAGAGCATGTCGGGCGATGAAGATTTGTGTTCCGTGGTTCGAAAGCTGCGAAACGAGTTCCGCGAAGATCAGGCCTAGCTCCGATCCGCACAAACAGTTGACAAGCTTAGCACGGCCAATACCAGCTACATGCGCATCGAGCAGGACCAGCTTCGCACCGGTCAAAGCACGCACGAAGAGCTCAATAAACAGCTTTTAGCAAGGAGTGAGCGATATCTCAGCTCCTAGCTAGCAAACAGCAAGCGTGTCGATCTGAAACACTCCGTGTACGAAGACTCGGGCGCTATTGACTCCAACACCGGGAGGATCATGAGGAATCCGTTGAAACCGAAGAAGGGAAAGGGTCGTACCAACCACGCAAAAGAGGAAGAGGGGTGCTCGAGGTTGAGGGGCAGGTAGGGAGGGGTTCTTTTTGGTTGTATGCTGGGGCGGGGTGATCCAAATTGATGTGAGATCCAATTTTCCCTATGAACACATTCCTAAAGGTAAAAATAATAAACAGGATCCTCCACCACCACCTCCTTGTCACTTTCACCGCCTCTGCCTGGTGAGCCTCTTGCAGCAGATGGCGTTCACACATGAGTCCGAGTGATTGCGGTGCCCCACGCCCCTTTGCTGAAGAGCCGGGCAACCAACGACTTACTGTCTGGCCTGAAATCCACTCGATCATAACGCTGTGCAGGGTCTCGGCGTTCACGCTGCCTCTGCCGTGGCATCGATACACAGGTAGCCCGTATCGGTCCTCCGCCTTGACGCACGTGTGCGGATCGAGTCCATCGGTAACACATCGGATCTTCTACCCTGTACGAAGGTCGTTACCAGTGGAGCGGGATATAAGTTTCCCCGAGATGCCCCATTGCCCCCACTGCCGACTTGTGGGATAAGACCCCAAACCGCCGCGCCAACCCGCCACTGCACATTAACGGATATCGGCATCTCCCACAAGCAAGGACAATTGCGAGGGAGCACGGGCGAGATCCGCAGCTCGGCAAAGGCCGCGACATATGTGTGTGTGCTGGGTGTTTTGGTCTTCCGATAACGAATTGTCTTGTGCGGGCGAGGGGGGCTTGCGGCTGAAAACGCGATAACCCAGAGCCTGGGTGGTGTCGATTGCCGGGAAGACCGCGCGCGCGCAACGCGCACATAACCACCCAGGGACAGGATCATCACCCACAGCCGCGCTCGATATCGTTTGACCTTCAAATGCCCGGAGAGTAACGCGGGCGGGTGAGAATACCATCGAGGGGTGGGCCGAATGATTAAGAACTGATATTTGTCCGAGCGCGTGATCACACGAGTCCACTTTTCCTCATCAGTGCTCAAATAAATCCATTCTTTTTAGCACATCCTGAAGCGCAGACACGGACAAATCGATCGTGCTGTCACGGCCCTTTACCACGCATGCTCGATTGCAATCAGCGTCGTTTTTCCAGGCACCGAGGCTCTTTGAGCAGTGACCATCACACGCCCAAGACACATTTCCCCGAACATGATACCAGAGGTCCTGTTCATGTGAAAAAAATCGATAACACTCCAGCAAAGCCTCTTCAGGAGATATCACCACCACGGCGACCCCAGCTCGTTTGAATATCAGGGACCCCTGCTGCCCACCGTGTGGTGTGATGATTATTTTGCGTCTCTTTGTCATCTCGCAAATCTGTTCCTCAGGAGACAACTGGTTTGGGAAAAGCACTTTTGCATGCACTCCATATTGCTTAGATAAAAACTCGGTGACTTCTACGTCGTTTCGAATATTCCTCGACCCTCGACGATTATATATCAATACATCTTCCGTAGATTCGTCCCGGCAACCAAAATTGTCTCTTGCAGCCAGCTCTGGGGCTTTGTAGGATGAAAAATTGACCCACTCATGAGGCTCAATAGCTGCATCAGTTCTAATCAACCTTGTTCCTGAACATGAGAACCCAGGTGGACTAGAAGAAAAGTCAAGTGATACCCCTGACATACTCTTGAACATCTTACAGCTTGCTCTCAAGTATTCACTCCGTCTGGCTACATCGTACAATTTGCGCATGCGCCGTCGGCTCGCCACGGCGTCTCTAAGGATGACATGGCACGCATCCGGGCGAGGTTGTGGTGCGGCAAGTTTCCTGAAAATATCAACGAGCACAAACCCCCAGTGCCCAATATGAAAACCTCCCGAATTCATCAGATACCTGGCGTTATTTACAACAACGCAACAATCAAAACTTCTTCCCAATTGCCCGTCGCCAGCCACATCAATCCGTGTATCGATGAACGTGGAAGCAACGCCGCAGTCGAACACGAGAAGCGTGAGAATCAAAGACAAAGCAAAAAAGCAAGTTATTATTTTGTTTGAAAATTTACGGTGCAGATTTGGAGAGCGACCTTCAGGATCCGGTCCACGGACATGAGATGCTTTCATTTCTGGTGCGACCATCCCATTAATGTCATCCAGGTGCGCGCGTCATGTGCACTTCGTTTGCCAATCAAATGTGCTGCTGAACTGATTATGATCGTTGCGCTTCTGCACCTACATACATATACCGAAAAAACCATTATTGTGGTGAAATAATGAAATCAACGAGTCAACGATATAGGCAGCAGGCATATATGCAATAATGGAAACTGGATGGTCTATGTATTATTATTACGTACGAAGGTAATATTTTCAGGATTTCAATCAAGTAGTAATAATAATAATAATAATAAGCAATCAATCCCTTCGTTCTGTGCGTGCAAGCAAGCAATAATCAAGATATGTAGCAGATATAGAGATAGATAGGGTCCCTAGCTAGCTATCCTAGCTAGATAGCTAGTTACGCTAGCTAGCTAGCTAGTCAGGACCCGCCTGGGTCCCAAAAATGAGACCGAAATGCAAAGTTTTGGAGGGTTATTCTTGAGTCAAGCTCGCCATATAAATGTTTTTGTATATGGGCAAAACGTATTTGCCGTTAAACTGCCAATTCGCATTTCTATTTACGAAAAAAACGCTCACTGAAAAATCTCCGTATGGGCAATTAGTATGTCTTTGAGTTAATAGACCGTCAAAAAATTTGCCTTTCGGTCTCATTTTTGGGACCCAAGCGGGTCCTGAGTAGCTAGCTAGATAGGGACCTAATAGCTATAGAGTATATGTAGATATCGCTTCGCATTATTATTATTATTATTATTCATAGTCTACATATTGTATGCATGCATGTAATATGTGCCAGTGCAAAAATAACCTTCGTTTATTTGTTCTCTGTGTACTCGAGACAGACACCTTTCACCCCACCCGGTTCGTTATTCGATTCGGCGGACGAGCGGTAATAGACGATTCGCAGCATAACCGCTATTTTCGTGAGCTGGTTCCTGGATTGCGTTAGTTGCATAACTTGGTTCCGTGCTTGAGCGCATGAGTATAAAGTGCTTTTCCTTTCAACCTCCACGCCATCACTGCTTCTTTCAAGATATATGAATATGAGACTGCGGTTCTTTGCCGCTACCCTTGGCATCCTGCTGTCCTCTTGTGTTCTGACAAGCATATTGAACCCAAGCATTCACATGGGCAGGTTCAAGATGTTCAGCATAGGCGAGAACGGAGAAACTGACGACAAAAGACCAAGCTGTTCGTCCAAAAACATCGAGCTTTGCACGAACAAGAAAATATACATGAACTTGTATTCAAACACGAACGCTGGTCACATCATCCTGGACGATATGCTCAACCTTCTGCTCTATCGACCTGAGTACATTTGTAACGTCAAGGAACAACACACATTCAATGGTCTCCTCGACTACAGCCCACGTTTGAATTCCAGAAAGTGTCAAGAAAACTTTCTTTACTTTGGGTTCTACCAAACGCAAGATCTCAGGCACCAAGTCGGTGATCGGGTCCGCCTCGTGCGATACACAGAGCCGCAAATGGTGCACCTTGGTACTCATATTCGTCAGAAAGTAGAAACAAGCTGCTCAGCGAAGGGGAAATCTGGGCACGCTCTTATGATTCGCCGGCGCGAGGAATATGGTCGATCCATTAGCGACACATCGATCCCTGAAGGCGTCGTTAGTATATATGTTGACATGAAGAAAAACTCTCTGCTTGACATCCTGTGCGAGGTCTCTCAGTATGACGTGGTAATCGCTCCACACGGTTCAGAAGCAGTTTTTCCAATTATTCTCAAGAAGCGTTGTATCATTTTGATGAACGACTGGAAATCTGACACGTTTTACTTTGAGGCTCTCTCGCAATTCATGGTGACCCATACATTTCTCCACATGCACAGCATTCCACATGTGGACAAGCCACGACATCCTTATTACGCTCAATTTTCGCCGACAGTCGATGAGATAAAGGCACTTGAAAGTCTTGTAAACGCTGATGAATTGAGCCCACAGTACCAAAGGCTTAATTTCAGACCGCAAGGAACATCTGGTGAGGGCGGGTTTTTACAAAAGGTTATTGACACTCGAACAAGATTTTGCCTATCAGTCGAGTAATATCTGTCGCACTCTTGGGCGCCCGTTGCGACTACACACCTGGATCAAAATGCACACCTAAAAACAGCTGGTTCTTACGCGTTGGTAAATTTCGAAGACGCGTCTAGTCGTAGTACTAATGTACGTACGTTCTCTACGTGACGTACGCTAGGTTGGTTGCTCATGCTTGCATTGCTTGCTTCACTTGACGACCTTGAGCGGAAATGGCGTAAACAGCCAATTTCCAAAATCAGGCTAGACACCACCCAAGCCAACCGCGACTCCGCAAAAGCAAAAAAGCGCCCGAAGGCATCCCGATTCATGGCACGCGTGGTTTAAGTTTAGGGCGGTCAGGGGCGGCCCCAGGCACGCAATGTACCACGTGCGTTCGCACCCATCCCCGTCGCAGAGCAGGGTCTCCGCATCGGTCATCCCCGGCCGTGTTTCACCGCCGCCCCCACAACCCTCGCACATCTGCTCGTCGACATCGATCGACTCGGGAACCTCCCAACTGCAGTCCGAGTCTGAGTCATCGATATCATCCGACGGCGTTGACGGCGTTCCATCCAGGTCAATGAACGCGCGGAGGTCGTCCGTCGCCACCGTCATGTGTTCGTCAAGCTGGCATTCTTTGCAATCAAAAAATTCATTGACGACGTCCTCGCCACCTCCCCGCGCCTCTCCGGGTGCCTCAGTAGCTAGGAAAGCGAGTATTTCCCTATTAGAAGTGTTACTCGCAACCGGGATGTATTGGAAAAGTGACGATTTGATATTAAATAACAAGTGGAAATCTGTTTGTGCAGAGAAGAAAAATGGCGCGGGCGGCAAACCGCAGTTCATATTTTTTTGGGCAAGGTTCACGCACCGCCGGGGTTAGGTATGGCACATCATGGACACAACAGCGAAAACTTAGTGCCACAGATAGCTCCAGGGTGAGTTACTTTGGTCACCGTGTTGCTCTCTACGGAGACTATGCCGTTGTTTCTGATCATTATGCAGGCGACTTCGGATATCAGAAGGGCGCTGCCTGGATTTTCATACGCTCTGGGTCCTCCTGGACTTAACATATTTTTGACTGAGACATTAATATGTTCGAGTCAATATATTACTTTGATTCATGGACCCTGAGATCGTACCTGGGCGTCGTATGTTTACCGTCAATCGGAATGACCGGAAGTCTTGCCTCAGCGGCGCGTGCTTGAGCGCGTTCTTCGGGTGGTAGTCGTTAGAGAGGGCGTTGAGCTCCACCTCCAACGCATCTCGATCCTGGACGAACATCGCGCGCCCTGCGCGCGCCCTGCGCGGGGGTCCGGTGTTCCGCGCGCGGCATTCGGCGAATACGGCGTTCTGATTGGTCGAGAGAGCGCTCACATCGCTGCGAGCGCAGGAAAGCTGAGAAGCGCTGAGAGCGCAGAATCGTAGATAAAGATTACGAAAGGTTCAACGGACATCGCGCGAGTTCGGAGTGCGGCGTCCCGTCGCCGACTTTGCGCTGGCGCGAGATATGTGAATTTTATACTCGTCAGTCACGCTACTGACCCTGCCGGCGTGCATGTTGTCCTGGAGGAATTGCATGAACCTTCTGTTCCGCAACATCGTGAACGAGTTCTCATGAAGTACACACCATCAAAAATGTCATTCTTCTTTTCGCTCAACGCGAGCACGATGATGTCGAGGCATGCGTGGACGACTCTGTCTGCGCTCGGCAATTTCCGAATGCCAATGGTCTTCAGGGAGAGTACTCCGTACAAGGGGGTGAGGACCACACCATCGTAAACCATTCGATCGGATCCGTAGGACTCGCCTCACTGACCCAAGGCTGCGGCGACGCTAGCGGGGAATGTATTCCGCTGCATATCTCGGCAGTCGTGCGAACTTGTTCTCCAATGGCGTTAACAGTGAAGTTTCCCAGTGTTCGGAATCTCTTAAACTGTGACTGATGAGCAGTATTTCGGGGTTGAAATGTGGTGACACATTTTCTCGTTTTCAAGGCTTTTTCTTAAATCCGCGATCCCGGATGGTGAAATTCTTCGTAGTGTTACTGCTTCCTTATATTAAGTTCCACGACTTCAGCGTTGTAGTCCAGCTGGCCCCAGTTAGCTTTGAATTTGTACAAATCCAGATTTGCATAATACTCTGTTATTCTTAGCGTTCCCGTGCCATAAACATCTTTTGGTCCCGCGACAACATAACGCGTATCGTTGCCACTTATGGGAGATGATCCAAGCATCTTAAAAATGACGTCCTCCTCAAGAATCGCTCGCTTTTTTTTTACCACGATGGGCTCTTGGGAATATTTGAACTCGAGAAGCTTTCCCTTTATTTTAGTTCTTTTCAGATCACGCACCACATACGTTCCTATATTCATCGAAGCAACGCGCAACATTGGCTTTGTAGCACTGGGAAGGCCTTGAAAAATATCACGGAACTTATCTCCCAATCGTATTGTATCATGAACATACAGGAACCAGTCTTCCTTGCCAAGATTCTCACTTGCCCAGATAAGGCCGTTAAAGTCTATAGCATTATATTCGACACTGACCCAGCTGATATTCCTTGTCAGCCCGTGGCCTCTTCTGTCGTAAGTCAACTTTTCTCCTCCGACAACAAAAATGATGTCAGCGATGTCGTTGATATGGTATTTTAAAAGAAATTTCAGCAGAAATTCACGAGCGACGGACGACTGCTGACTATTGACGACGATTTTTGGTGGAGCATATCCGCGACTCTTTTGTAAACGAGAAACCAGAGAAACCAGAATATCCGCATCCGCGCCCTCTGCCTGACGCGTTACCATGACAACCGCGAATGACATAGCAATGCCGGCGACGAGCACACAAAGCAGCTACGATGATAAACGTATTAGGACATGTCTTTGAGCGGGCGATACTTTGGCGGCACGTACCTTTCTTGAAGGCACCATTTTCAGTTGGGTTCGAGACAAAGTACGTCCGTCTGTTTGGGCCTGTGTCTTGTCTTCGCTCGTCACATTTTCGACCGCATCTAGCGATGTATCTTTCATCTGATTACCAGTGGGAGCCGCTGTCATCTTCCACATTTTCATCACGAAGCTTGGCCGATTCGGCGTTGTGACCGCGCAGTGTGTTTGTTGATTGACATCATATATTTGTTTATATATTTGGGAGCGACACGCACGTTATTTTGGTTGAAAGTAAAATTAAAACTGAAAGGAACAAGGAAAATTTTGAAAGGACAGCTTCCGATCAAAATGGTTCTCGTCGGCGCGCAGCGCGGCGATTTTTCATCGGTGGGCCATGGAGGTCTTGATCGTGAATTTCAAAGGGAAACTCATGAGCTTGAAAGGAACTTGAAGATCAGGCAGGAGTATGAGGTCGTTGACGGGTGACGTTCTTCATCAGGTCTCGGATCATTTTCGTCGCATCATGGTATTTGATCGTTCGCAGCTGAAATTGAAATAGGGAAACGTAATGTCAATAGGAAAGAAAGATGGGTAAATGACAGTGCGAAAAAGCAAGGCACGCACGATATTGTGGTCCACGCCGAGCCTGCGAAGCTCGGCGACCTGCGCGTCAGTAGCTGGAGTGGTCTTGATGAGGGTCGTGATCATTTCGGACGCCGCGGCCTCGCTCAGACCGTCGGGGATGGGCCTGTTGATGTTCGCTCTGCGCTGCAGGACTTTGATGTAGTCGAGTTGGTTAGGCGTCGCAGGAGCGTCTGTTTTTATTTTGGACAGGAGAGCCTTCGCGACCTCCTTCGTCGTTATGCGGCTGAAGTCCTTGCAGCCCTTGTGCTTCAGAGCGGCCAGCATTTTTTTAGGCGGCCTGTCCCTCCAGATGTCGAAGAGGCCGTCGAGATCTGCTTTGCACGTGCAGGCGTCGATGTCGGCGGACGGGCAACCCAGGTCGTCGAGGAAGTTCCGCGCCGTCTCGGAAACGACGAAAGGTGGAGCAATTTCCTCAATCTCCGGAGTCAACAGAGGCGAGGGCTCCGCGGTGACGTCGTCGATCATGGCATCCCAGTTGAGGGCCAGCGGCTGCCTGGGAGCAGGCAGGGCAGGGACGTCAGCGACGGCACGCGAGTCATCGGCGGTTGCGTTCCGAGCGGCAGGAGCGGTGGTACGACGGGGAGCCCTTATGGCGATGCTGTAATGATTGCCTTTCGGCTTGGTTCGTAACCCTGAAGAATAGGGGCGGAGGTGAGAAACCTAGCGGACCTTTCGGCATGGACCTTTCGGCATCGTGCCCGCAAAGGTCGCTATATGGCGACCGTCGAACCCGGGTGTTCTGGTTTGGGGGCAAGGACGTCAGCCGAACAGTGTCGTCCGGCGACCTTTCGAGCTTATTTCGCCGATCCGGTTCGACGGAGGTCACTGTTTCACGACGCGCGCAACCAAGTGATCACTAAGTAAACATGCCAGGCAACCGGGCACGCAACCCGCTCGTTGACGATGCAGCCGAAGATGATGAAGATGAAGTGGAAGAAAGCGAAGAGGTGCGTCGGCCCGCGCGTGTTCCCCGACCCCGATGGCTAATTTTCCCACCTCAACAGGAGGAACTCGATCTCAATGATCTCGAAGCCGGCGGGGAGTATGTTGAAAACCTCATGGAAGAGATGGACCGTGAAGGGCATCAGGCCCTGCTCCACGCCATCCAGCCGGTGCACATCACCGTCTTTTCAAACTCCAAGCCCAGGCGCGGAACGATGAGCGACGATCGCTGGAATATTCGCAAGATCGTCGAGACGGACCAGCCCACTAATACTCGATTGATTTTCAAGAAAGAATTCTTGAGGGTTACCAATGTCGTACGATGTATGGTGTGTTCACTTCTCCTTAACGAATAAAGGGCAATAAATAGATTCAGGCACAAAAATAATCAGTTTCGAAATATCCTGCTTGAAAGGCAATTTGATCGCAAAAAGAAATCAGAAAATTTTGCTTTGAATTGATCCCTTTGAAAAACGCGGCTTAGAAGGAAGGTTGATCGAGGCTTTATATTGAGAATTTGAAGGTTTATCAACTCAAGAGATGTTCATCCGTACCGAGTAATTGAACCATGAAACTCCGGCTCATCTTCCGCATCAGGGTATGCAGCATGTCGTCCTTCTTCATGCAGCCGTTGATGCGGATGGCGTTGAAGTGCACCGCGAGGAAGCGGGACATGAAGGACTTTCCAACATTGCCGACTTCTTCAAAATACCAGTTGATGATGCGTTCTGCGCCGCTGAAGGGGCCGCGGGCAAAAGTGATTTTACTGAAATGCCCGCTCCGCATTCTCATATCAACCTCCTTCGAGAGATGTTCGACTCGTACTTGCCGCTGCTCACGTGCCCGTCGCAGAGCTGCTCCAACACCTCGTAGATGTCGTACTTCATCAACAGAAACCTTGTCGACAACCTCCTGCTGCCACGCTCGGAGCGTGGTGGCTCCTGGGAACTGCGCGGCCATCTCGAAATGCAGATCGTTGTGTCTGTGATCTGGGCACATAAAGATCATGCGAACATCAGAGCGCCCAAGTGACAAAAGGAAACCTAATTGTTCACCCTTGCACCGATGAGACCAATCATCACACCGTTCAAGGTTGACACAGCCGAAATGATACCCTGCGCTCAAGCGATACCAGGTGATTGTTACATGTTTGTAATAAGTTGGCTGGCTGGGGTCGTGTAAATAAAGATCGGCTAGCCGAATATCGATATCTAATACCTTCGTAATTATTATTACCTTAAGGTACGAAGGTAATATATTCTCATCATAGTCTTGCTTTTACAGGAAGCAAGTCGCATTCTTCCTCCTCTTCCCCAACACCAATCCCGCAGCTGATCTTTCCTTGCAAATGAAAGTCAGGAGTCACCTGCCCAGTGACTAATTCGCACTTTTCTTGGTCAACATAATAGCAAGACGTTGCAGAACCACACCTCGTAAGAGCCATTGCAGAAGCAGAAAAAGTACTGTCGAAATGCATTCCTCGTTTGACTAAAAGTGAATCGCTGTTCAGTAGTAAAAACAGCTCGAGTGCGGCGTCCTGAACTTCAACACTGCTTCTTTGTGGCCCCAACCCTGTGTCGTTGGGTAGGGTTTTCAAAGGTGTCGGCAGCTCGACGACTCGTTCATCGGTGCTCAACAATTCCGTTGCTTCAATCCGTACTTCTGGCATGTCGGCAGCGACAAAAACGCCTATCGTTTCAGAACGCGCATACACTTCCCTGACAACTTTTTGTAAGCACGGCCAAAACACGCGCTCAAAAGTTCGCTTCTTCGGAATCCATTTGCCATCACGAGAACCACTGTTGGAGTGAGCGGCTCTCACGTGAATCCCAATCACATGCGTGACACCGAACTCCTTCTTCCAATATTCCTGGGATCGGTACAGCCTATGTTCCAACCTTTTGGAAGGTTTAAGATATTGTTTTGCCAACGAGGAGAGATCATTGACAACGTGTGAACTGAAGATCGGCAAAAAAAACTGATTACTTGACACGTGCACACAGTCGCAGGATGCGAAGAGCTGCGCAATTTTAATCCTTTCTTCACACGTAAGGACTTTCCAACAGCTCCTTGCACCGCTTTGCGTTAGGTCCAGTTTGCACTTTCGCTTACAATCCTCAAGGTCACCTACGCTGCTGTGCGCTCTCTGGAATATGTCATCATATGAAGCTTGGCATGAGGGCGAGGTGTCCGTGTCCCACGAAATGGCAAACGGTGCGTTGATCGACCTCGCAAGCTGGGCTGTGCTGACGAGCGCTAGTATACTATTTCCAAGACCACTTGTCGGAGAAAAAAATATTTTCGGTGGTCCTTTCTCGTCAGAACGCTCTCCGTAAAACAAGGTCGTACGTATAGTAAGCAGAGCCAAACATCCAGTGAGAAATCCTCTTGCAAACACTCGCCTGGAAGAGACCGTTCTCATTTTTTTCAGGTGTCCTTTCTTGCAGCCTTGCTTCCTATATATGCTCTTTGAACTACATACGTACTATATATATGTTCATCAGCAGGCAGCCATATATTATTACATACATCGTCACACCAGCCATCTATATCCATATATATTTTACCTTATTACTTCGTTCATATATATATATCATAATATCTTCATATCATATTTATGACAAATAAATAAACCAATAATCAATAATTAATTAATAAAATAAAATAATACCTTCGTATGACAAACCAAATCAATCTAAAATAATAATAATAAGGACATGCGAGATGGGACATACATGCAGGTTAATAATAAGTTATGTACCTTATTATTTACTTCGTACCTTCGTTCGTACATATGTACGAATGAACGTGGATCTGTTAGTCCCACGCGATCGTTAGTCAACCGCACATGGGCAGGGACCTGTCGGATATTAGCCTGTACCAGGACAGCCTCCATCACGGGCGACTTCCGTCGCCCGCTCGGGACGCTCGGCGTTCCCTCGCCTTCTCTTCCACCCTGGCCTTAGTTTTTTGCGTAGTGTAACCCACGCGGTGTGTCCGGCCCTGTGGGCTAGAGCACGCCGTCCCACGGTGGGAAGACCGTGCCGGCCTGCACCTCCGGTGCCGTCCTGCACCTCCGGCGTCCTGCCCCCTCCCTACCTCCTCCATGAGGAGGGTGAAGGGGGGGACGCCTGTTGCGTTTTTGAGAAGAAAAGAGGGACCACCCGCAGTCGCGTCCACCGCCCCGACCCGCAGCGTGCCTGCAGTCGCGTCCATCGCCCGACCAGCAGGAACCCAGTACGTGACGTGTACCAACCGCGCTACTTGTACGTACAGTACCACCCTGTTCCACCTCCTGGCCCGCCCCACCGGCATGACAGCCGCGAGCTTCCCTCGCCCCCGCGCCCCATCCCGAGGCGCTGGCTCATGACGAGCCTCCACCAGCCGCATTGGGCTTTCAGATGTTCCTGCGTTGTGGGAGAGCCGATGCCGGGCGACTAGCGCGTCCACGGTCGTGCAAAAGACGGGCGATGGTTTTAAACGGGAAAAAGGCGGGAAAAGGGCGCGCTCGTCGGTCACCCCCGACGCCGCTCCGGGCACAGTTCCGCCGATCGCGACGCGGGGGTCAGTTTATACGGCCGACATGTCCTCGCGCGCCGAGTTTCGTGGGCAGGTGGTCAGTTTGAGCCCGGGATCGACGGGGGCGTGAGGGCGGAGCGGCGCGGGCGTTGACGGACGTCGACGAGTGCCTCGCGAACTTCCTCACGAGAGACCTCCGTCAGACGGATGACGAGGACAGCGGGCCACTGCTGCGAGACGTGGCAGAGGCGTGGACGATGAAGCCGGCGGTGGTGGAGGCTGCGGCGCTGGACGAGCGGTACGAGGCCTATCTGTGGCAGACGCACCTGGAGGGAATGTCCGTCGAAGCGCAGGGTCTCTTCATGGACGTCGAGCTGGACAGAACCGGGTCGGCGGAGGTGGTACGGGCACTCGTGGAGTGGAGGCAGAACCTGGAAAGGGCTTTCGCGTTCACATACTAGAGCGTGGCGGAGCACGCGAACGCGGGTGGGCGGCATGCCGCGAGGCTCGACCGCATATACGTCGGGGCGGGGCTGACGGTGAAGGGGAGCGGCGGCCGAGATCGGGACGGGTTTTTCGACGCGTCCGGCCACGGTATCGCGTGGGTGGAGATGGACCCGGCGTTCCGAGAGCCGCAGCGGACGGAACGAGCGAGCCGCGCAAGGAGAGTGAGGTTCGCGGCGGCGGAGGAACACAAGGTCGGGGAGGGGTTCAGGATGCGACTCTTTGACCCTGCGGGCAAAGAGGTGACGGAGGGAGGCGTTATGGAAGGATGGATCAAAGCGGCGGGTCTCTGGCAGAAGGGTGGCAGGCGCGTGAGCGAGATCGTCGCGGACGGCATTCAGAGGCGGCAGGACCCCGACGCGAGGACGAAGATGGCGACGTGGGAGCGCCAAGAGCGGATCGTGAGAATCGGGGTTGACGGGGCCACAGCGGAGCTGCTCGGGATGTGGCGGCGCAGGAGGGAGGCGGTGCAGGCGGAGGCGAGTGGACGGGGGTGGCCGCAGATGATGGCGCCCGGAGAGGACACGATTCCCGACTGGAACGTCAGGGTGGCGCCGAGGGGGGAGGCAGGCGAGGGGGACCGGTGGAAAATATCGCTGACGGGCGTGGCGGGACGACCGGCAAAGGAAGGGGTCAAACTGGAGGCGATCAGGCGCTACCTCCGGGAGCGTATGGACGCGCCGGAGGGACTCGAGGTGCAACTCACGCGGGGCATGAAAGGGCAGTCGAAAGAGTGGACCGTCGTGGCGAAGACCGAAGAGGCGGGGAAGTGGATCGCGGGCATCGGATCGGAACCCGAGGGGTACGAAGGATACCGATGGGGATACGCGAGAGGCTGGGCGCGCTTCAGGGCGGAGATGGAGGGGGACGAGTCGGAGCCCGACGACTACACGGGCCTGCAGGGCAAGGTGATGCGGGCCGGGGAACGTGGGGTGGGGAAGGCGACGGCGCAGAAGCCGCGGCGGGTGACGGACGAAATCATGGGTGAGTACCGCCCTATCCACCGGGCGATCCTGGTAATGATGGACCCGGCGGCGACGCCCGAGGCCAAGGCAGCGAGATGGCACGGACTGAACGCAGAGGGGCGACAGCTGCTGCGGTTCATGCGGGGGGCGGCGATGACCCCGGGGACGGCGCCGCACGGCGAGGCGTGCGCCCTGAAGGCCGACGTGGAAGCGATGATGGTGGAAAGGAGGGAGGTGACGAGGAGGCGAGAGTGCGCGGCGAAGAGGCGGGCGCGCAACGAGGACTTCGTGAGGAACGTCGGGAGATGGAAGAGGCGGCGGACGTGGAATGGGTCTGCGAAGGGTGCGGGATGGAGGCGCCGCCCGGGACGCCGGTGTGCCTGAACCCGGCGTGCCGGGCGACGTTCACGGAGCTGACGGCGACAAATGCCCTCAGAGCGCCCGATACCTTGATCCGAAAATTATTTTTAGGACGTGGACGTGATGTCCACGAACGGAAACGGAGGTTTACCGGGTCATTTCACTTCTCAGCATTTCGAAGGTGCCGCGACCTTGTGTGCGGAACCGCGACCCATGGCTAAAAACTTTTTTCGCAAGAGGAGCATAACGTCACCTTTTTCCCCAATAAAATACCTTCGTACATACGAGGCACTGCGACGGGCTGAAAAATCGTCGAAAATATGTAGGTCTAGCGCTACATAATAATAACACTTACGAAGGTATATATATAATATATAGATGTCGACATTTTTTACACCGTTAAATAAAGAACGACGGTCTATTCGTTCCATACATTGTCCACATTTTTGGATTTTTAGCTCTATCAATCAAGCAACAATAATAGCAACAATATTATGCTATTATCTGTATATGACATGTATTATGCAATGACATGGCACCGCGTCTGCTCCTTCGAGCCGCGGCTCCAGATCGCCTCGCACCTCTGCAAGATGCGCATTCGACAGGAACTCGACCTCCCCATGCCCTGCCTCACCGACGCGCACAACAACCAGCGCCTCGCGTACTGCTGCAACCCGCCTCACGCGGCCCTCGAACCTCGCCACGCTTTCAACCACCTAATCTGCGTCCACACCAGCAACGCAGGAGGCAACCAGACCAGGACACACGACAAGGTAAAATTCGCCGTTCAAGCGGTCTGCAAGCTGGGCGGCCTGATTACGTTCACCGAGCCCATCGGCGAGATACCAGGTACCACGAACCGGAACGGCAACACCAACAACCTGCGACCAGACATCCGAGTCGACGGCCTTCGAGACACCGGCATCACAATCCTCGCAGACGTCTCCATCACCCACATCATGGACTCGGCAGCCAACCACACGAGCCAACCACGACCCCGCCAAGGCAACTCGGCCCCCAACTGCGATCCCATCATGAAACGCGAGACTGATAAGAACAACAAGTACAAGGCGGCGGCCTCGGCGGTGCACAAGGAATTCATCCCGCTCGTGATGGACACGTACGGACGGATGGGCAAACCGTTCCTCAACTTCCTCAAAGACGTCGCCGCACACACCGCCTACCGAGCCTCGGGCAACGTCAACGAGCGAACGCAAGCCATCTACGACTCCATCGACCCGCCGAACGAGCTCCGAAACCGAATCCACCTTCGCAACCTCGCCCTCGTACACGTCGCACTTATCATCTCGCTCATGCAAAGGGTCGCCGGATCGACCGTCACCAACGACCGCCAGCACGGCGCTCGTGGCGGAATGTACGGAGCACACGAACACTACGTGCAGCCGTACCCGGTCACTAACTTCTAACTTAGGGGTTTGTGGTCGGGATTCGTGGTAAACACCTAGTTTCTCAATATAAAATCACTGAGTGACCATCTCATCGGCTTTTCAGTCTAAGCGCGGTGACCAGTGGTGACCGCGCTTAATACCAAATAGACCAATCACGTGACAGGATTTGCGCTCTCAAATATTTCAGCGCGGTGACCATTAAAAATCAATGCGGTGCCCAGTGACCCCCGCCCTGTCCTTTAATATCTCATTTTAATATATGTTTTATTGTTCACCAGCAGATTTTCCTGGGGTTCATCTTCCATTAGTTGATTATAGATACGCTAAAGTGCTTTGCTCGTGCGCATTGTCGACTCTCTCAACCAGGAATGGGTCGGCGTAAAATGCAAGCATCCGACCTCGGGACACTGGCACGTTCATCATCTTATCCACAGGTAGTTCGCTTCCTATGGCCGCATCGAAAAGCAAGTGTTCAGCACCCTTGCGTGAAATCGCGTAGCCTAGAGTACAAGCTCCGCCTCTGAACTGGCGAATGTTTCCTCGCAAGTATTCCCCCGGACGAATGTCACATGCAAATGCGTAAAACAAGTCCCAATCCTTAGGGAGTTGCCTCAACGCGTCCACAATTCTCCTCTGAAAATTCGGGACGACTCTGGCATCATCTTCCAAAATCACAAAGAAAGGCAGGTTCGTGGATAACAACCTCATCCAAAGACGCACATGTGACATAGAGCATCCAAATCGCAGGCGCTCGTGTAAATCATTGCGGACTTCTTCGGGTAGCGAAGCGGTATCGTAATGTGAACGTGCGCTCTCTAACTCATCGCGCCGCATCATCGAAGTGCGGTGTAAAGCTGCACGCTTCTTCTTGCCTGCGTAGCGTGCGATCTCTCTTTCATGAAAGGCGCCGTCATCTAGTCCATCTACCGCTGAGAAAATCTCATAAGAAATATTCTGGATCTGAAGTGCTTCGACACACGCGCGGCGTCGTTCAAAGGATCGCGCGAGTGAGATGACATGTACGTGAACACGTGGGAGGTCGAACTCAAAATTTGAACTTGAACGACTCTCGTTCAATTTGCACTGCCAATCCACGAGCGACATTTGCCTCATCGCCAGCAGGTAGTTCATTTCGACGCAAGTCATGTGATAATTGTGTTTAATCGTGTCAAATAGAAGCGAAAAGAATCCAATGCTTGGGAAGAAAATAACCGCGGCCCAGCGTCGTGAGTTCTTTTTTGTTTTTAACCAGGCCATCAAAATGGACACGTATTTTCCGCGTTAAATCTTACAGATGACTATCCTTGTACATGGCATCCCCGCATCAGTACAGGGAATCTGACTGCAGAGTCCATGGTACTGCATGCGTCGTTCTGCTATCCACGCGCGCAAGCAAACTGCTATGGTCGGGAAAGGGGGTTTTATCGAACGAACAAATAAGGAAAATTTACCTCCGAATGAAGAATATCGCTCGAACGAATGAGCGAGGGTACATAATATGTACGTATGTACGTAATAATATGTACATATATATTATATATGTACATATTATGTACCTTCGTTCGTTCGTACATATGAATAATAATATGTACGTACATATCATCATAATTAAGAATAATAAGATCATATTATTAAATATTACCTTCGAAGGTATGTACCTTCGTTCGTTCGTTCGTTCGTACCTTGCTTTTGCTTGCGGTAAATATGCATGGTACGTACGTTTATTGGCTTGTTCGAACGAACGAACACTATGAAATCACGAATGGGAATTTTGTGGGACTTTTGTCCCACAAAATCGAGTGGGAGAATAGGAAAAGTCCCACAAAAATTGACGAAAACGATTCCCAAGAAAGGGAAGTCCCGCACCACATCGACACAATCAACATATCTGCAGTTTATTATTATTATTAATATGATAATGATAATATCTGTTTTATCACGGCGGGAAATGATTTTGCATATTTTGCCTATGATGATGGTTTTATTAATACCTTCGGTAATAATAATAATAATAATAATAATTTAGAACATTATTGCTAATTAAAAAATACCTTCGAAGGTAATACGAAAGTAATAATAATAATAATACGAACGAAGGTAATAATAATAATAATACGAACGAAGGTAATAATAATCCGGACGCCAAGCATTATTACTTCATACGAAGGTATTTTATTACCCTGAAGGTACTAGTCTATGTACCTTATTTTATTATTTGCTTTCGTTCGTACCTTCGTACCAAGGTATTTTATCATTACGAATCGAAGATATTTAATTACGAAGGTATTACCTTACTTCAAGCAATCATAATAAGAAATCACATAAAATTTCATGAAATCCCTTTCCACACGTAATTTTAAATGTTTTAGTAAAAAAAATTACTAATTTATTACCTTCGTACTAATTTAAGCATAATCGACTAAAATGCCTACTTGAAATTGCTAAAATCGCAAAATCGGTGATTTAGTAATGTTTTAGTAATGTTTTAGTAATAATTTAGTAAAATGGTTTTTACAGTGTAACTTAACATATATTATTATTGATGATATAGTTTATTATTCCATCTGGGTCAATATCTCGGCGGAAATCTTTCCTGGTTCTGTTGGTCCCACGCGATCGTTAGTCAACCGCACATGGGCAGGGACCTGTCGGATATTAGCCTGTACCAGGACAGCCTTCATCACGGGCGGCTTTCGTCACCCGCTCGGGACGTTCGGCGTTCCCTCGCCTTCCTCCACCCTGGCCTTGGTTTTTGCGTAGTGTAACCCACGCGGTGTGTCCGGCCCTGTGGGCTAGAGCACGCCGTCACACGGTGGGAAGACCGTGCCGGCCTGCACCTCCGGTGCCATCCTGCACCTCCGGCGTCCTGCCCCCTCCCTACCTCCTCCATGAGGAGGGTGAAGGGGGGGCGCCTGTAGCTTGTTTGATAAGAGAAGAGGGGAGAAACCCACAGTCGCGTCCATCGCCCCGACCTGCGGGGAAAAACCCGTATTGCAGTCTAAACTTTTATTGAGAAACTACGAAGGTAGGTATTTAGGACTATTTACCACGAATCCCGACCACCTACCCCTGAGTTAGAAATTAGTGACCGGGTACGGCTGCACGTAGTGTTCGTGTGCTCCGTACATTCCGCCACGAGCGCCGTGCTGGCGGTCGTTGGTGACGGTCGATCCGGCGACCCTTTGCATGAGCGAGATGATAAGCGCGACGTGTACGAGGGCGAGGTTTCGGAGGTGGATACGGTTTCGGAGCTCGTTCGGCGGGTCGATGGAGTCGTAGATGGCTTGCGTCCGCTCGTTGACGTTGCCCGAGGCTCGGCGGGCGGTGAGTGCGGCGACGTCTTTGAGGAAGTCGAGGAACGGTTTGCCCATCCTTCCGTACGTGTCCATCACGAGCGGGATGAATTCCTTATGCACCGCCGTGGCCGCCGCCTTGTACTTGTTGTTCTTGTCAGTCTCGCGTCTCATGATGGGGTCGCTGTTGGGGGCTGAGTTGCCTTGGCGGGGTCGTGGTTGGCTCAAGTGGTTGACTGCCGAGTCCATGATGTGGGTGATGGAGACGTCTGCGAGGATTGTGATGCCGGTGTCTCGCAAGCCGTCGACTCGGATGTCTGGTCGCAGGTTGTTGGTGTTGCCGTTCCGGTTCGTGGTACCCGGTATCTCGCCGATGGGCTCGGTGAACGTATTGCAGTTATTATTAACTTAACTAATAAATAAACTCGATCGCTTTTGGTGAAAATGTACACAGGCTTTTCAGTCTGAAAGTTTCGCAATTAAAACCGCATCCGAGACTTTTCTCAATGATTTTCTTCATCGTCCTTAATCTCCTCGAAATCCTGCTTGGGGACGAGGCAATCTCTGTGCCAAAGCTGGTCGCAGTCGCCACCCTCGCACAGGTGCATTGTCCCCTTTTCAGCGTCCTTCCCTTCGTGGCAGAAATCGCAGACGAGCTCATCCTCATCCTCGGACTCCTCCTCAGCCTCCTCCACGATCTCCGCAGACTCGCTCGCGTCTCCACCTTCCGCCGCGTCGTCATCCGCGGAGGTGCCTAGTGTGTGTTGCAGCGCCACGCCCTTGCCGTAGGAGTCCTTATCCCTCCACGCCGCGTGCTTCCGCTCCGCCTTTCGACGCAGCCGTTTCAAGGCCTCGTTGGGGTTGGCGTACAAAAATTCGCGCTTGGCGGCGCGGTCGGCGTCGATCTGGGCATAGCGGGCGTGCATGGCGTCGGTCACTGGTAATCCGAGCTTCTCCACCACATCAAGCTGGAAAGCCTGCCCACTCACATTTTTCATCACCGCCCCTCTCATGGTGGCCTCGAAGAAATCACTCTGCCCGTGAAACTTTTGCTTGCCGCCGAGCATGTGCGTCCCCGTGGCGTGCAAGGACTCGTTCGGGTTGGATGAAAGCCTTGCAACAAGGGTCAAGCAAGAGATCGTGAGCGTCAGAGAAAATTGGACAAGATGCACACATGCGCGCAAGCAACTGAGCCTTACCCGTGCACCGCCTTTTCCATGACTTCCAAGCTGCCAAACTTGGAGATCACCTCGTGAAGACGCTTCCGCAGAGGCAGCTTAACCTTCACGCGTTTCTTCTTGTCCGAGGGATCCGCTCGGGAAACCTCGGGCTCTTCCTCGAAAAGGATTCGCTGAGGGTGATCAGTCGCACCACGCGCATTGGCGCACCACTGATGTTCGACTCCATTGGCGTCCTGAAATTGAAACACGGGTCAGGGATTAAGCATTTGGCAAATAATAGAGAAGGGGTCGAGGGTATCACCTTCGTGGGGCAGAGGTGGCACATGCTGTGGTCGCCGAAGACGTGGGCCTCGAGGTTCACCATCATCTTGTGGGCACGCCAGGGGTTCTTCGGGTTCTGGCGGACGATCGTGCGCCAATAATGCGAGAGGTGTCACTCCTCGATCTTTGAGAGCACGCGCGTATTCTTGAAATCCGAGCTTGTCTTGATCGCCACCAGAGCCTTGAAGAAGTTATTGGCCAGGTGGTTAACGTCTGACAATTTCCCTGGCCTGAGGTCCTCGGGTAATTGGTCCATTATCCTCACCATGAACGACGAGTCCTCATCGCACACGACGTACTCCACCCGTAGGAGCGATGTCTCGTCGCGCGGCACTAAGGCCCCACCTTCGCGCGCCTTGTCGCAGTGCTGGCCGACTTCACCCACCAAGTTGATGAGGATGTCCGTCTCCATCGCCTTGGAGGTGTCGTCCCAATTCTTCTTGCAAGCGTGTTGCGGGGGCTCCAGCAGCTTTGCATGCTCGTTGGAATTATAATAACTACAGACCGCGCAGTGCTTGTGCCTGAAGCCCTGCGCGATGACGAAGTTCTTACCCCCCTGGAGCATGTCGTCACGGAAGATCAAGGACCCGTGACCACACGCCGAGCAGGCACCCCTAACAGGCCAATTCCCATCGGCTGCGACAGTCACGGGGATCCGGTTGTGCTCGTCCGCTTCCACGCCCTGCTCTTCGAGGAACGCGCGCACAATGCGCCTGTTCTCGATAATCTGCGCGTGGCCAAGCTGCACCATCGCGTCCTGCACAGGACGCGAGTGCCGGGTGTAAGTCCGGCGGTTGTGGATGCCCCGCACCCCCATGGCCACGAACATCAAGTCGAGGGCCTTCTGGCGTAACCCAGACATCTCCGCGGCAGCGACAGCCGCGACGTTAACCTCGGCGGGCGGGCGCCCCTGTCTTCCCGTCTGCATCACGCGCGAGGACTCCATGTCCAACGCGAAGTCGCATTCGGCGCGGTCGCACACGATAATGTACTTGTGTCGCAGCCCCTGCTGCTGGTCCAGCAAATTGCCCTCAGCATCGCGGGAAAAAAGCAAGTGCGCGTCGCTGCAGTTTGGGCACGTGAGCTGCCCCAGGGTGGTCTCCATGCACCCCAGGTCCCATATCACGCGGTCGCCGAAGAACGGAGGTGGAGGTGGAGGTGGAGGCGGAGGCGCGGGCTGTTCCTGCTCCGTTTCATCCTCCCGCAACCCCCCAAGGGCTAACGGCGTCGGTCCTCCAACGAGGGCCCCGGGGACCGCGGCTGGGCTGCCCGGGGCTGGGCCCTCGTGCCGTCGTTTCGCCGCCCTGGCACAAAAGCCTGGTCCAGAGCTCGGTGGAGTGATGTGCACGCTCGCGAGCCTGACGAGCACCTGGTTCGCGTGCCCGCCATCCGCGGCGCCGATCGCTGGCGCATCCTCCTGCGGCTCGGACACTGCGGGGAAGAATTTCATCAGCGAGGCGGTCGCGCTTGTTTTTTTCCCGGGAAGGATCTGGTCTTCGTACCTTGAGGTGGAGCCGCGATGGCGAGCGTCTCACGAGGCGGCTGAGCGCAGGTGGCCAACCTGCGCGTTAAAGCAAAGTTGGACGCGGCCTTCTTCCGCTTACTTCCCCGCTTCTTCCACATTTTCTTGTTGTCCATAGCGCGCGAATGGAAGTGACAAGCTCATGCGTTACACGACGTTCGTTACAACGAAAGCTACGACACTTCACCTCCTCGGCTTGTACCCCGTGTACTCCTCTGACGGCCAGCGTTCACGAATGGCGGCCGTCACGTCGTCGGGGAACTTCTCGCGCCCGTGGGTACCAACGTCCACCATCCTGCTGATCCACCTATACGTCCTGAACCTGTAGTTGCCGTTCGACGGCTTCGCGGGAAAGTCGGGGTCGTCTG
Organism: Micromonas commoda; assembly: GCF_000090985.2. Lineage (NCBI taxonomy): Eukaryota > Viridiplantae > Chlorophyta > Mamiellophyceae > Mamiellales > Mamiellaceae > Micromonas > Micromonas commoda. Next base: position 154,056 of record NC_013054.1, on the reverse strand, counting down.
GAAAGGCACTCCCGAGTTCCAGGAGGTACTCCTCGTTCAAGAGCCGGGACAGCTTGACCTGCGGCACGCCGTGGAGCGCAGCGTAGGCGTCCAGGACAGCCCCCTGAGACTTCCACGCCTCGAGGGCGTAGTTGGGCACCGCAGCCTGCGCACACGAGGGAAGGGAAGCGCGTCAGGGCGCGACGTGTCCGTGATCGATGGACGCGCGATCGAATGACGCGCCGGACACGGCGGCGTGCGCATCATCCGAAACGTTTCCGTCGGTGCGCGCTGGGGCTTCAGGGATATCGTGGGGCGTGCCATTCACGATTCGGAAGGCAAGGGTGGATACGAACTCGTCGGGCCACGAGCGTGCGCGTTCTGAGCGCGTGTCTCGACAGCATGTGCAAGCAACAACAAAAAGCGTTGTGACATCATTGGTTACCCCACCCCATAAACTCTGGTATGTGCTAACCCTGAAAACGTCACGGAATGGCATAAACTGGTCGTGATCTAGCTACCTCTTAGACTGCGACCAAACCATATCCCATGCATGCAATCACAAAGTGGCCAACACTACGATCGGATGGATATCCGTTAAAAAAACGGATCGCTGAAGCGGATCCCGCGCGCGCGACCCTAGACGAGCTTAATATGAGACACAAAGCTCGCTGGCGCGAGCTGATGCCTGGAATATGTATCCAATTGCACATTATCGCTCCCACGAGCACCTCAAGAAACGGTTCCGCAGGGGCCACAAGATCCGTTTCAATGACCACTACTCTACCAACGACCAATGTTTCTTGACTGAATACCATGCGCGGTCCGGATTAGAGATCCGTTTCAACGGGATATCCAGCTGGATCATGAGATTTCATTTTCCCTCTTCCTGCTGCAATCCGAAATTCATTCTCCAGGCGGGTACAAAAGTTTTATCTGAACCACAGACATATTGGATATGCCCTTCATCCCTCATTTCTCGAAGCCATAAGGATTCCTCGAGCAAGCAGTGCTCGCTTTTGGGATCTGCATTCAAATTCGCGAAATGGTTATTTCTTTGTATGCCATCATCATAAATTTTAGCGTTTGTTTCAAAGAATGCGGGTGTGCCCCAGCCATAGTTCTCCCAACAGAATACTGTGACCTTCTCACACATCAATTTCGCCACCATCACGATATAGAAGCCGGAAGAAATACCAGGTACTACAGGACTCTTTGGCGGCAGTTGACATGGACAGGTTGCATTTCGCAGAAACATCGCAAAATGGTGTGAGATCAAGTTTACTTTGCGCCCCTCATGTCGCAAATTTTTATCATTAAACAACTTTGGATCGTCATTTGGAATCATGACGATATTTTCGCTGGATCGCAAAGTGTCACCGACTTGTTTCGTGTCAAGTGTATGCGTGACAGCATACGTTGATCGCGTCCCACTGCACTTACTGATTCCTTCCTCAGGGTGAATGTGGGAGAAATCGTTCCCTTTGCGAAATACCGCGTCGAAAAACTCGGTTGAATCAATTATACCGGACAAATTATGCTTGCATAGGTTGGGACCTCGCAAAACTACCGCACAACTGTTGTGACGTCTTTGATTGAGTGACGAAGGTGAGAGGAATAAATCACCGTTCCAACTGGACTCCCACAGCGAGATGCCCGTACCATTATCGACGCGAAGAACATTTTTCGCCTGGGAAGATTTATAATTTTTGCGATATTGGCTATACGCCAAGAACTTTTCTTTCTTCCGTGGGTCGTCAAGCACCCATGTCGGAAGGGAACCAAGATGCTTCCAGCGCATAGAGTGTCCACAGTGCTGCACACGTCCGATTGCACCATCTCGTTCGACACAAGTTGAACGAGTGTGAATGAATTTCTTACACTGGGAGGTGTCCACCGTGGTGGTCCAAGGGCCAGATAAGTGGTTCCATTCGAGGCAATCGGAATCGAACCAATCCTTAAATTGAGAGCCAGAAATGCAGTCTCCACGATCAAACGCGTGTGAATCACTCCCGGCCATACACAAATACCTCGTTCTGTTTTTGGTGTTGGCCGAGAATAAGGCGTCCATTCCAGCAGACGTGACGTGATGTAAGGAAATCGGCCGTAATATGGTCCCGTTTGTGCAGAGGCGATTCTCATCGATCATGCATTCACACTCTTTCATTACTTTAGGTCCGTAATACATCTGCTCCACATGTTTGATACTCAGCTTACTGCCTTCTTGATCGTTACTATTCCCAGCATAGTCCTGTAATGCGCACGCTAGTGCGACGTCAGCAGCAACAGGCTTGTACGGCCAATTTCGAGCATAGTGCTTCACGGAGAGACTCCAATCGACCATGTCTACAAGTCGACGATTCATGATAGTACCCGCCCCGCCATTGACCCAACCTCCTAGAGAATCTTTCACTGAACCCTTCCTACACCTGAAATTTGGGCCTTGGCAGTGGTGGATTCCCATGTAGACTGGGTCAGGGGACTGAGATTTTTCCAACAAACTGTCCAGCTGTTCAAGGTCAATGTACCCGTCGTCATCGATGAGAACAAACCACTCGAAGTGGGCAGTATTAAATTTAGCACTCAAAACTGCCATCGCTTCAATGAAAGAGCTTCCCCTGAGCTCGCCATTCGTTTCGTAAACTAGACGGTTTGGCACGAGGGAAAACCAGGTCCGCAGCTGGGCTTGAAACAGTGGAGTCCCGGTTCCTTGAGTAACGACAACGAAAGCCGTGCGCTCAACCGCAGAACCGAGCTCCGCATTCTGCACTTGCATAAGCCTACCAGGACCCAGCGGATTGCTCGTCTTGACTTCGGCACCAGGGAAGGACGAGTCCGAGAGGGTAACAAATGGGTTTGGAGAAGTTTCCTGTAGGGGGACGCTCTGAGGGCTGCTTCTAATGTCGAATGATGTCAAGATGATTGTAAATGTGCACATGACGAGCATGAACATGCCAGTAATCTTTGACCCTGGCTTCATGTTTATTACCAACTTAAAATAGTCAGGAAAACTTCTCGATCGGTCGCGCCATCATCATTATCAAAAAGGGGCGCTAAAAAATGCTAAAAATGAAATGTCGCTGGATGCATGGGAATGAAGCTGTCACGAATATCTGACTTGACAATAATAGTCAGGCATACTAATAAATACTCATATCAGTCGAAACAAATACTACATTATCTTCATTCGTTCGTTCGTACGTACGTACATATCATCAGTATTAAATAATATGTACCTTGATTGCTTCATTCATTCGTTTATAATAATATGTAATAATAATAATAATAATAATATGTACCTTCGTACCTTCGAACGAAGGTACCTTGCATTGATTGCATATATTATTATTATTATTTGCTTATTACGAAGGTATTATTATTATTATTACTTCGTTCGTTCATTCGTTCGTTCGTACCAATAATCAAGCAACGCAAGTAATAATAATATTAAGGTACATATATAAATATGTAAATGTAAATATCAAACCTTATTTAAATACCCGTTTACATGAGTAAATAAACATAGTGTGACAACTATATGTGACGCTGACTCAAGGTTCTCGAGCTAAAAATCCAAAAATGTCATCAACTTTAAGTATGTAGCGCTAGCTATCTAGCTAGACCATCGTTCTTGATTTAATAATGGTACGGTGTCAAAAATGTCAACAGTGTATGGGACGAATAGACCTTCAACCTTGATATAAACGATACCAGGTGATTGTCACATTTTGGGAAGTTGGGGTCGTGTAATAATAATAAGATATTATCGGCTAACTCTTATGCCGAATATTTTCCCGAAGACCCCCCCTTTATTTTCGTGACTTGACAGGTGCAACATCAGCACAAGGTTTTCACAGTCAAGCTTCTGAAGTAATTGCAATGCCATCCCTGTCCCACGGACACAATTTTCGCGGAAATTTGCTGCCGACAGGAAACTGCTTTCGACGAGCGTGTGCTGTTGCTGGCATGCTATGTGGAGTTTTCTTGACCACTAGAATTTTCACCACCATCGAGGCAGTTCCGCGTGATATTTCAGCTACCAAACCAGTCCCAATTTCTTCGCTTGAGAGTTCTCTGTGTGACCTTCCAAGTCTGCAAATTATTGTGCTCACGGCGAGCCGACCTGAATCGCTCCAACGGTTGTTACTTTCCTTGGCCGCAGCTGAATACGGCTGTGCAACAATTGACTTGCAAATTAATGTCGATATGCCCAGCCACCATACCGATGATTCTGCACGCTGTGTCGAAGTTGCAGCCGCCTTTTCATGGACTCATGGCAGAAAGGTAGTGCATAGACGACTCATACACGCGGGACTATCCAACAGTTGGTTTGAGGTGCCCTACATTACGGACGCTCACGAGTTCGTAGCTATTTTTGAGGACGACATGGAGTTCAGTATACATTTTTACAAGTTTTTTTCTTTACTAGTTCGTGAGAAGTCCTTCTCGTCATCTGATGTCTCGGCACTCTGCCTACATCCTAACGACTGGGAAGTCCAGACTGATTCTGCTTGCCGCAGAGAGTTTTCTTCATTTCTGTATTTAAGCCCGGAACCTTGCAACTGGGGTCCGATTTGGAAATACGACCACTGGCGACGATATATTGATTGGGTATTTTCGATGAAGTTGGAAGGGCAGCTGCCGTTAGTTGAAGATTCATTTGCCTACAACTATAACAAGTATCTGCTTGAGGGTAAAGATGTCCAATCTTCTTGGGTGTGGCGCTACAATTTCGACTTTGGGAAGACACAGCTGCGATATTCTTTCACAAAGTGCATGCGCGATGCGCCAACAGAAAAGTATTATTTTGCCATCAATCACAAAGAACCGGGCGAGCATTTTAAGACAAAACTCGATCTTCAAAACAACCCGAGATCGCTTCGATTTGACTTTGTGGAGGTTCTTGATAAATTGTACTCCCGACGACACTCATTTTTTCCAGCGCCTTTCCCTCGATATGCAAAAAATGCGAAATCCCTTCACGGTTAGTTTCCAAAACCGTGCCACAATTTTGGCACACGATGCGTATCTTGACGTCTCGCGCGCCACAAGCGCATGCGATGGTGACCACGAAGGACGGAGAGTGTGCATTTCGGGCATCTAAAGGCGGCCATGACCGCCAGTCCCATCGGTTCGCCCTCGGAGGTGCCCGGTGCGAGGCAGATTTTCCCGCCTAGTCTGGAGTTGGGAACGACCTTTCAGCGGGACGCCGGATGTCTGATGACCTCGCAAACCCTACCTCCTGTTCACAGACACCGTCTCGAACTCCCGACAGGAACGCCGCTTATCCGCAATATCTCACTGGACCGGTCGTAGAGTCCGGATGCGCCGCTGGATAATGTTGGGTTGCCGCCTTGGCGATTTGATGAGGCGTGTTCAGAAACGCATATTGCCCGCCTCCACCCGAACCATCTACTCCTGATTAATTGTCTTGGACGAACGAAACGGCACGGTGCCGCAGAAGGGGCGCGCGCGCATCGTGCGCATGGCCGTGTTGGCGACAAACCGATCTCGTCTTTGAGACCATCAAAGCAAAATTGCAGCAACGTACATGGATTGGGCGCTCTGGCCGAAGAGGCAATCACGATAAACGAATCGATTTGCGCGACGAAAGAGTTATTAGACATATCAACCTGTTAGCGCGCAGGTTCGGCCCAGCCGTGACTTGATCTATGTTTAAATGCAATGGTCTCTGCTGCTTCGACAAGCCAAGTCCCCGGCAAGGAACTCGCGTTTCAACGCTACTGCTCCCGCCTACCAGCCCAATACCATCTGCGCGCCGCTCAGGCCGAACAGTCGTTTACAATGCACCTGCACCGTGGAGCTTCTCGCCACGACGCGGCCGAGCCTTTCGGTCGGCGCGGCGTTCGCATTGGCTGACTTAGCTGGTAGCGCTGCGGAGGAAACTACAGAGAAGCCATCTACAAAGACCACGGAGGTCTTGTCCGACGAGGACGATATGCGCTTTTTAGTTCGAAAACTTCGCGTTCCAATGGACTGGCTGAGCACAGGCCAGGGCGTGCACGACGAGCTCGTTCAAACGTTTCTGAGCAAACAGGAAGGTCGTTAGCGCGGCCCTACATGATTCGCGCAAGGAAAAACAAAATGTAACGTCCCATGTCGCACATACCACGAGTCACAAACAGCAAAACTGCGCAAGACCAGGGGTCCATGACGACTTCCATCGACGTTCCTTGCAGCTTGCTCCGAAGTATTTTGTGCTTGCATCACCGTCCCGCATCGTGCAGCTTCGCATAATACAGGACCCAGTGAGATACGTCGTCAGTTTCTGCTGGATGTCAACTATCAGGACTAGCTAGACTCCACACTATTATGTGTCGTTGCTCTATGTGGCGCTATTGAATTGCTCCCCGTCAAGAAGAGTGCAGCGGCGTGTTGCCCAAGTCTGTGGAGGTAAAGATGCCGGTCACGCCTGGGGTGATTCCCTGTAAGCTTCGGGTGAATGTGCCACCGAATGGCGTTCGGTGCTATGCCAAGGAGCAGCCATTTGACAGAAATTCTTACCTTCCCAAATCGTGCCGTGGTATTATTCAGAAATGTTTGCACACGTCGCGAGAATCAATTGAGCACAGCCAAAAAGTTAACAAGAAGACTGCGGTTAGTTGAGCGCGAGATAAACATATCCACGAAGTCGTCCACGTCTCCTGAAAGGACTTCTCGCTGATCACTTCCGCGAAATTCATTGGTTGACAATCGGTTGAAAAAGGCAGCCCCGGTTTCGCTTTGCCGCAACTGAGGCAGCTCGTGAACGACCACGTCGTCCATGTTTTGCTTTGAGACGCTTTCAACGTAAAGTTTGTAGCCGTTCTCGAGTAAATATAGCAGCATATCTTTCGGTGCAGTTGTCCCCGATAAACTTGCCATGTTTGAAGGAGAAAACTCAAAGTGAACGAACCTGATTTTCCTCAAGGTAACGAGGCTTTTCGCACCTCTCAACGCGTTATATTCGGTCCCTTCAACGTCAAGTTTCATCAAGCAGACTTTCGAGGCGACAATATCATCCAAAGCTACTGTCGGCGAGTATTGGATTGGGAACTCGGACGACTGCCCTTTCACGAGTTGTTGGCCGTTTCTCTGCTTTCCTGAGTGATTTTCACTGAAGGCCACCATCGTGCCAGAGCGGTCCGATGCAGCCGCGTGAACAACCCGAACATTGGTCGCATATTGATTCTCTTCAATCATATTTAGCAGGCTCACGTAGTTTTGAGCTATAGCCTCGACGCCTATCGTGGGATGTCCCATCATGGCAGCTAATCTCATCAGTACACCTTCGTTTGCACCTACATCAAGATACAGACCGCCGGGGTTCGCACTCAAAATTGAGTGAAAAAGTTCTATGTGCTCAGCGCCAGGGCCTTCCCAATGTTTTCCCAAAGGATCTTCGTACTGAGTGACTCTCATCCTCGCGATTTCCTCTTCCGGAAACAAGACGGAACGTGAAGCAGGTCGAAGATCGTCAAGAGGAGATTTGCCTGTGATGTACTCCGCTTGAAGTCTGTCCGCCTTGGATGTCGTTTTTTTTCCGAGGAAGAAGAGAAACAAGATCAGTGAACAGCAAACTGCGCCGTATATGGCGAGCCTGGCTTTCAGGCGAACGTTTGGCACACGAAGATCAGGGAGCTTCATTTTTGTGCCGAAGGATGTGAGGATGAACAAGCTAGCGTGCAAGCAAGCAAGCAGCAGCAGCAGTCACTCCAGTAATGTTCGAGTCAAAATTAATTATTATGATTCACCGCCCCTGGGACGGTACCGGGCGTGGATATAGGGGGAGTCTTCGGGGAAATATCTATCATTACCTTCTTCGAAACTTATTTTAAGAATAACTTCCAATAATCAAGCAATAATAATCAAGCAATCAATCAACATATATATATATGCCTTATTATCATTACTTATTTATTATTTTGTGGTACTTATTACTATCCGTTCCATACATTATTGTTGACATTTTTGACACTAGCTAATAAATCAAGAACGATGGATGGTCTAGCGCTACACATAGTTGTCGCCATTTTTGGATTTTTAGCTCGAAAATCTTGAGTCAGCGTCTCGTATAGTTGTCACACAATGTTTACTCATATAAACGGGTATTTAAATATGGTTGGATATTCACATTTACATATTGCATGCCTCGCGGCTATGCCGACCACCCAGAGGGCGAACGATTACACCACACCATCACTTGCACACACGAACGGTTCGACCTTTATTTGGAGATTTATTATTATTATTTTATTAAACGGGATAATATGTATGTACGTACGTATGTACGTACGTACGTACGTAGTCTAGCTAGCTACCACTATGAAAACAGATCATGTAAACTTCATGCACATAGTGTACGTACCATCGAATAATAATGAATGAAGCTAATATTAATAATAATAATAAGGTAAGATCTTATTATTATTACCAATAATAATATCATAATCAATAATAATATTATATTAAAATAATCCATCTTCATTCGAAATATTCAAGTGTTATATTATAATGAACGAACGAAGGTGTACACTGGGTTTAGTTAGTACAAAGGGTACCTTCATTCGTACGCGCGCCCGTTTACGCTCGCCGTCGACATCATCTCTCGAAGGAGGTTGATATGACAATGCGGAGCGGGCATTTCACTAAAATCACTTTTGCCCGCGGCACCCACAAAGTAGACGTGTGCTGGAACTGGACACAAAATGACGATGCGACGAATTCTATTCTCCTTCGCAACTGCATCTTGGCCCTCAAGGATTCGTTTGGCCTGAAACGTGAGATAGCGCTACTATTTTGCGCAAGGCCGGGAGGTGATATTATTGTAGCCGAGCGGTTGATTGAATATGTACGTGACGAATGTGCGTTTCACAATACAGAATGTGACGAAGTTTCCGTCATTTTTGAGACCTTTGCAGCAAATGACAACTGGTGGTTGGCCGACGGAGCCGGGAACCGGGGGGTGAGAGGGAAGCGGAAATTCAATGCGTTATCGGGAGAGCAAATGTCCCAGCACACACGCATATGTCGTGACCTTGATCGGGCTGCCGATCTCGCCCATGCTTCCTCGTACTTGTCCTCGCTTCCGGGCTTTGCCGATATCCGTGAATGTGTGGCTTTTCATGAGGGGAGAAGAATATTGATTAAAAGTATTTCACACGGAACAGGTAACCTCAAAACAGTGGAGGAAATCGAATAATGATAAACGGTTCATTATCGTGGCTCTGCGGGCAGGGGAATAGCTTGAAAATACAACACGCAATCGTATTTGTAGCGTGCGGTCAGCCCTTCTGGAAAAAAAATTGACTCTTGAGTCAATAAACCGCCCAGCAGCCTCGGCCTCCCGCCCTTTGGACCTAACTACCTTCGGTACCTTCGGTACCTTCGTACTAGCTAGCTAGCTGGACTACGGACATTGCATTTTTCAACACCTAAAGCCTGCTCTGCTGCTCATGCTGTCCGCATACAGCGAGAGGCAGAGCAAACGTACCTTGCATGCAAAAGTCTCCATCTGTGATACCAACCATCAAGTGCAGGGGCGGGCCACTACTGGCGAAGCTAGCGAGTATCTCAAGAAGACCTCGGTTAGAGACTTGCTCGTCATGTCATATGGAACCAGGCAAAGCAGTGAAACGATGTCGCTCACCGTCAAGATTACCGCGCTATGGGCGCTCAAAGTGCCCCTGGAGGAGGTGTAGATTTGGCCACCACATCCCATGGCTCGGAGCAAACATCAGACGTTTGCTAAGCCACGCAGATAACCACCGGCGCCACGTCTCAGGACGGAGGTTACACGCGCCATTATCATTTCCCGCCGTTTCGAAATAAAAGTGGAGCAGAACCGGAAGCAGAACCGAGGCGCAAGCGGCGCGAGACGGAACTCAAATTTTCTCATGTATATCAGATGTGTTAACTAGTGACGCCGAAGGCCCTGCGGATGTTGTCGGGGCTCACATATGTAATATGTACAGGTTAAGCGCTTTGTTCCTGCTCCGTTTCATCCTCCCGCAACCCCCCAAGGGCTAACGGCGTCGGTCCTCCAACGAGGGCCCCGGGGACCGCGGCTGGGCTGCCCGGGGCTGGGCCCTCGTGCCGTCGTTTCACCGCCCTGGCACAAAAGCCTGGTCCAGAGCTCGGTGGAGTGATGTGCACGCTCGCGAGCCTGACGAGCACCTGGTTCGCATGCCCGCCATCCGCGGCGCCGATCGCTGGCGCATCCTCCTGCGGCTCGGACACTGCGGGGAAGAATTTCATCAGCGAGGCGGTCGCGCTTGTTTTTTTCCCGGGAAGGATCTGGTCTTCGTACCTTGAGGTGGAGCCGCGATGGCGAGCGTCTCACGAGGCGGCTGAGCGCAGGTGGCCAACCTGCGCGTTAAAGCAAAGTTGGACGCGGCCTTCTTCCGCTTACTTCCCCGCTTCTTCCACGTTTTCTTGTTGTCCATAGCGCGCGAATGGAAGTGACAGGCTCATGCGTTACACGACGTTCGTTACAACGAAAGCTACGACACTTCACCTCCTCGGCTTGTACCCCGTGTACTCCTCTGACGGCCAGCGTTCACGAATGGCGGCCGTCACGTCGTCGGGGAACTTCTCGCGCCCGTGGGTACCAACGTCCACCATCCTGCTGATCCACCTATACGTCCTGAACCTGTAGTTGCCGTTCGACGGCTTCGCGGGAAAGTCGGGGTCGTCTGGAAAGGCACTCCCGAGTTCCAGGAGGTACTCCTCGTTCAAGAGCTGGGACAGCTTGACCTGCGGCACGCCGTGGAGCGCAGCGTAGGCGTCCAGGAAAGCCCCCTGAGACTTCCACGCCTCGGGGGCGTAGTTGGGCACCGCAGCCTGCGCACACGAGGGAAGGCAAGCGCGTCAGGGCGCGACGTGTCCGTGATCGATGGACGCGCGATCGAATGACGCGCCGGACACGACGGCGTGCGCATCATCCGAAACGTTTCCGTCGGTGCGCGCTGGGGCTTCAGGGATATCGTGGGGCGTGCCATTTACGATTCGGAAGGCAAGGGTGGATACGAACTCGTCGGGCCACGAGGGCGCGTTCTCTGAGCGCGTCTCGACGGCATTTGCAAACAACAACAAAAAGCCTCCGAGGAGGGCTCGGAGCATTTCAGAGACGGAAACGCTGGTTTAATAACTCAAGGAACATATGCTGACACGCGCTGGGCGCTAGTCAGATAATTACGTCACCCCTGTCCTTAAGCCGATTTATCTACTGTATGTGCTGCCGAACGATCGAAGGATATGGTGGGCGAGATATCATTAAAAGAATGTGAAAGTACTATTATTAAATAATACTTCATCCATCAAATAATAACAGTCTTGATTGCTTAATGGACAGCTTCTTATTATGGACTGATGACCTTCCCAGCCTTCAGCATATTACCTTCGAAGGTATCATTCTTGAGTTGAGTTGTGTTAACTCAACACTCGGCGACGTCCTGGAGTTTCAAGTGTACATCTGCAGGAATGTCATTTGCAGCTGTTCTCCCTATGATGTCCCTGAACTTCGAAGCCTTTAACTCTCCCGTTCCTGGTCGCTTGCACCAAATATTTTTCATGGAAAACGTGTCTCCTGCCTTGATTGGAGCGATGGTAACCACGCAAGAGTAGGCAAAGTCTATGGTCACTTGTTCCTCTGGGAAGATGCACTTCTCCTTGCCCTTCGAAGCCTCCCATACAGCTTGAGAAGCGAGCTTCAACTCAAATAGTTCGGCAGGATCAATTGAAACTTCGACGTCTGGTCCAGGCCAGGTTTTATCAGATACGAAGTGCTTCTCAAGGACCACTGCACCGCGGGCGCAAGCCCCAACACATGTCCAAATCCCTTTGGAGTGATCAGAGAGACCCAAAATAGCGTCTGGAAATGATGCGCCAAGGACGTCGAGAGCCCCCAGATTGACTCGATTGTAAGGGGTTGGGTAGATTGACGTGCAGTGCATCAGGCAGAAAGGTATGGAAGCTGCACGCAGAATTTCAACAGCTGGTGTAATGCTCTCGATGTTGTTCATTCCAGTGGATAGAAACACGGGTTTGCCAAAAGAGGCAATATGCTCGACGAGTGGATAATTATTACACTCCCCAGACCCAATTTTATATGCACAGACGTCCATAGACTTCAGCCGATCGGCTGCTGCCCGAGAAAACGGAGTGGAAAGGAAGATCATGTCGAGACTCTCAACGTGCGTCTTTATTTTTCTTTCTGCTTCCTCAGAGAGAGCGCACCTCTCCATTACTTCCCATATGCTGACGTTCGTGTTCCCAGGAATTACTTTTTTGGCTTCGGGGATCATTTCGTCAGCAATCACATGACTCTGGAACTTGCAAACCTCACAGCCAGCTTTCTTTGCATCCTCTATCATGCGAAAAGCCTTTTCTATTTCTCCTTCGTGGTTAATGCCTATCTCAGCGATCACGAGGGGGGGGTGGTTGGTACCAATTCTCCGACCGTTCAACACGATTTCGGGCATTTCGAATGACGATTCCTTGGTCATGATGACGCGGTGCGTTGACTTCTAGCTAGCAGGCAGGGTAATAAGACGATATTTTATCTATTCGATCGGCATATGCCCAGCCCCTAATATATCTAGCTAGCAGCTAGATATCTAGCTCTAGCTAGTTAGTCTAGCTAGCTAGCTAGCTAGATATATATTATTACCTTCGAAGGTACCTTATTTATTACCTTCGTACCTTGATTATTGCTTGCGATTGGCTTCATTCATATCGTATGTACGTACGTACCTTCGTTCATTCATTCATTATTGCAATATGAAATCGCGAATGGCTCCACTCCCAGTAGTACCACATAATTTTGTGGTACTTTATTATTTTTCTGGTACTTTTCATAAATTAAATAATGAAGCGCTTATTGCCACTCGCTCGGCGTCAATATTAATAATATTTGAACGTTTTATTTCGTTCATATTTATTAATATTTCGTTCATATTTAATAAAATATGAATTATTTATTTTTCGCACACATATTTCGCACGGAGAAAAAATATGCAGCACGACACGTATTATTGCACATACACTTGATTGAAATAATCCAGAATACTTGCTTTATTATTATTTGTTTATTTTGATTAATATTGATTATTATCATTAATAATAGACCATACTCCATATCGTTGCTTTGACTCGTTGATTTCGTTGACTCGTTGACTTTTGACTAAAACAGGGTCGCGGTGTTTTTTTCCCCTATGGCGCCCAGTCAGGACGGCGAGCGCGCTGAGCGGCTCACTAATACACCGTTCGGCGCCAAAGATGGAGGGCATCATCATCGGAAGCGCACATTGGTGTTGACGAGTTTGCGTCGCACGAAACGACGTTGCGCCTGAGCTACGGTTTCAGAGGCGAGTTGACGGTCTATTAACTCGTAAAATCATAATGTTGTCGTAGCTAAGGCGCAACTTCGCATGTGACGACGCAAGCTCGTCAACGCCGATGCGCGCTCCTGATGATGGCGTCCTCCATCTTTGGCGCCGAGTAGCGTATTTGCCAGTTGTCTAGCGCGCTCGCCGTCCAAACTGGGCGCCATATGGAAAAAAAACCCGCGCGACCCAAAATGTTTGGCGCGGAGCACGTGTCGGTATTTGAAAACGTAAATATATTATGGTAACCACCTTGATTGCTTGATTGCCGACCGAAATAAAGTCAACGATATTATTATTAGCTAATAGGGAGTTTAATTTTATTTGTATGGTCTATTATTTGTAATAATAATAATAATAATTCTCCAAAGGCCGAACCGTTCGTGAGTGCGAGTGAGGCGAGGTGTGAATCGTTCGTCCTGTGGGTGGTCGGCTAGCCGATGAGGCATGCGCGTATACGTATATTTATACACACATGATATTACTGTCATACGTAGATAGATAGTTTAGCATCGTTCGTATTAATAATAAGTAAGGCTTGAAATACGTTCAAATATGTAAATGTAAATATCAAACCCTATTTAAATACCAGTTTATATGAGTAAACACAGTGTGACAACTATATGGGGCACTGACTCAAGATTCTGGAGCTAAAAAATCAAAAATGTCAACAATGTATGAGACGGATAGACCGTCGTTCTTGATTTAACGGTGTAGAAAATGTCGACAACTATATATTGATTTAACGGTGTAGAAAATGTCGACAACTATATGTAGCGCTAGACCTACGTTCTTGATTTAATGATGTCAAAAATGTGGACAATGTATGAGACGAATAAACCTTCGACCTTGATAAACGATACCAGCAGGTGATTGTTACATTTTCGTAAGTTGGGGTCGTGTAATGATCGGCAGCCTTCGGCTAGCCGAATAATAGAAAGAGATATCTCGCTCGATCGCTTGCTACGAATCGAACGAACGAACGAATGAAGGAAATAAATAAATAAATAAAGTTGCCCAAAAAAAATCAAGTAGATATCTAGCTAACACTTAGGGGGAGGGTGACCTTATTATTAAAGAAATGTGATCGCAACACATCGAAGACCGCACTGCCGAGGGCATGTCATGAATGAAAACAGAAGCACACAACATCCTGCAGCCTGTATGCATTGACGCCCGATGAAAGGAATATGCAGAGTCGCAGGCTGGATTATTGCTGCCGCCGAACTGCTGTACTTACTGCTTCGCTGCAACGCGGGTTGCTACGTACCTACGTCTCTGACGTCGCCATATGAAACTGCGTGAATTCAGCGGATTTTGGTAGCTGGACTATTTTGAGGGGAGAATTTTGGTTTCCACTATACTTCTGTATCATACGAGTCCATGCGCTTGTCGCTTTATGTCGCTAACTCTTATTTGAACGACAAAAAATTTAAACAAACCACTTTTTTCTGGCTGGTTGAGCAGGGAAGACTAGGTCAGAAGCAGCGTTTAGCGCGCAAGGGCAACGTGCGTCGCTGAGGATGCGTCTCCTAAGCTGAAAATCAAAGGAATTGCTTCGTTATGGTGTTCACAAACAACCACTGAAGTCATTTTTTGTGAAAAATATTGACAAGCTGAGCTTTCTTCTGCGACACCTCAATCGGGATTTTCTTCCCAGCATATGAGTGGAAAAATAAATAATAAGCAAGCAAGCAAGATATTCGGCTAGATAGCCGATCTTACACGACTTCAACTTCCAAAATGTAACAATCACCTGGTATCGTTTATCAAGGTTGAAGGTCTATTTGTCCCATGCACTGTTGACATTTTTGACACCATTAAATCAAAAACGGCGACGTGTGTGGGATGGGCGGAGTCGATGATGTCCAAGGTAACGATGATGGCCCGGGGAAACTTGACGCGCAGGTAGTTTGCAAAGGATTTTGATCCACAGCACAGCTCCAAAATTCTCAATTGTGTCGGAAGGTCTGTTTTGAGTTTTTCTGCATTGCGCATGTACTTCTCGACGATCGACTGGTGCAAGTTTGCGGCACTTGCAGAGTCCAATAGCTGCGCCTCGTGCCGACGCCAAAACAGGATTTGCTCGCGGCTTAGGTTGACCCCGGCATGTTCATCGCACAGTTCATCAATTGGACACATTAGTAGATGATATTTTTTCAAGTTCATCACCTCTTTCCTGCCATCGTCGAACGCCACATGGATCGAATCCCTCTTACCGCAATTCTTTCCCATTGTTCGTAAGTGTGTTAGTACGTACTGACGAACGAACAGGATCGATGCGATGGAGAACGAAGTAATAAAAAATAATAACCACCTTCATTATTCGTACCTTCGTAGACTACCTTCCGAAGGCGAAGGTACGTATTAACACAGTGAAATCGCCCAATATATCGAGCGAACGAGCGTGAGCGAGTTCATTCCTTAGTTCGAAGGTACGAATGAAGGATTATTTTTATCGCGACTCCGACAGCTGTCATGATGAGTACGTAGAAACAACAATATGGCCGGACGAATAAAACTTAGAAAGGGGATTGTTCCATGCATGATGAAAATAAATAGAGTCGCTTTCAAATCCCACGCACGATTCGACTCACAGGGGTTTTCTCATCGATTCGTGGATTCGGTCACGTAACACGCATAGTCCAGCGAGAGTCTACATACGAATGCACAAAGGATTTTAATTAATATCCTAGCTAGACACCCCACAAGCCAACCATGCTGCCGCCGCCAACGCAAAAAGACGCCAAGCGGCGACCCAATGAATGAACGCGAAAAGACAAAGAAGCACGAAGGTACAAGGTTGGTAAGCGTTCCTCCGTGACTAAATGTGATAATCAGTCCCCAATCACTTCGCGTCGTTCCACGCTTATATGCAAATCGAAACGCCGAATATGTAGGGGTTGTCGCCTAAGGCTTTGTGAAGAAGCTCGGTGTGTGGTTCAGTCCCAGCTTCTCAAGTTTGATGTCCTTGTCTGCAAGGAACTCTTCGACTGCCCTCGTGGCTCCTTCAACAGTGTTGTAATCGTCTATGACGACAATGCCACCTCTGACCATCCTCTTCCACAAGTGATCTAGCGCTGCTTTAGTGGGCTCGTAGACGTCCATGTCAAGATGCAGTAAGGCGATGCGTGAGTGAGGATTATCTTCAAGCCACTTTGGCATGGTGTCGATCACATCGCCTTGAATATAATATATATTTTCAGCAAGGGACTTGTATTGGAGCACCTTTTGCATCTCTTCGATGCTCAGACCATCGCCCGCGTCGGACTCAAATCTTTGTACAAACGTTTTGTCTGCCTGGCCTGCCACTTGCGTCGTTGGGAACTTCCCGAACGCGTCAAAGGCGAACACCTTCCTCGAGTGAACGGACTCAAGAATCGACCGAAAAGTAAGCCAACGGATCAACGACGCGGCTTTGAAAACACCGCACTCAACGACGTCGCCAGGGAGCGACAGTACCCTCTTAAAAAGCTCATAATGCGCAAGGAGTTTACCGATTCTTCGAGTGTCGCTGAACCAGTAATAGCCGTTTTCATGATCCCAACGACTATCCGAGGTGAGCTCTTTAACTATTATTTGTCCGTCGTTGCTCATATTGTTATAGTTTGCTTCGACGTTTGAAATAAAGGAGGAACGGATTTGCAATGGAATGCAAGAAAGCGCCGTGAGAAGTTTCTTTGTGGAAGTGCGTGCGTGCGTGCGACTGGATCCTAGATATCTTCATTCGTTCATATATGTATGTACGTAGTAGCTTATTATTATTATTTAATTAGCTAGAGTAGTACCTTCGGGTAGTATTATGTACCTTCGTACATGTTATGTCATACCTTCGTATTATTTATTTATACTTGATTGTAATAATATGATGAATAAAAATAAAAGAAATAAAGATCTTATTACGTGCGTGCTGCGACCCTTCAAACGTGATTCTGGATGGGAGCACACGATAGGCGGCTGGTCAAAAGAAAAGACCGGGAGTGCGCGGGAGCAAAAATTTTGTTCACCTTTCTCGTCTTCGCCAGCATTCTTGTCCAGTCAAATCCTTTCACACTTGTAGAAAAATGCCAGAAGCCGCTTTTTGGAGCAAACGTTGCCGTACTTTTTTATGGGCAGGCACGCACCCTCAATCGCACGCATTGTAGCGTTACTGAACACATCCTCGCACCACTCCTGAACGCAAGCAACAAAGTGAGCGTATTCGTACACGGCGAATCGGATGGCGACAGCTGGCAATACGCAGCTTACTTGAATGAAGTATCGAAACTAGGAGTCCAATGCCACATCGAGTTGCAAGACGTGAACTTGACCGCGACACAGTGCGCGATGGCCCTTGACGACAAATATGAAAAACGCATGCAACAATTAGTGAAAGAGGGAAACACTTATGCGGCCGAGCTTTTGACACAACTAAGATATCGAGAGTCTGTCAACTCTCTTCGCAAAAACATCGAGAAGAACAGGGGAATCACGTTTGACGCGGTCATTCTTGCTCGACCGGATGTCGTGTACACGACTGCACTGCCGCCACTTTGCCGACTTGACGTCGACGCGGTGCAAGTTCCTCCTTGGCAACCATTTGGTGGGATTAACGACAGGTTCCTCATTTCAAGGAGTGGCCCAGCGCTTGATCACTACTTGGGTCTTCACACCGGCTTGTGTGATAAAGGGTTTGTCACGAGGCTTCCTCGGCGTTGGAAGGGGCTGAATGCAGAGCGGATATACGCTTGGTGGCTACACCAGGGCGGCTTCAGGATCGAGACGTGGCTGTTGAAAAAATTTGTTTTCTACAGGTTGCGCAAGGGCGCTACTCTCTGGGAAAGTCCTGACGCTGATTTTGGGCAACACAGGGGTGCGACGGTTTTCAATCAGAAATATAATCCATCAGCAGTGCCCTGGTCAAGCGTAACAGAGAAGCTTTTACGATGCCCCCCTTTAGAGAGACATTAGGGTTTTATGTGGGGCACCGGACCCCAATTTCGTGCCAAGGTGGGTTGCCACAGAGACTAATTGCTTGTACGGTACCTGATGGCAAAAAACAAATCCTTGCCAACGAGGACTCCAGTAACCGTCGTGCCAAATTGCAATCAATTGCTATTTCAGTATGGGCAAAATAGAGGGGGGCAACAGAGCCCCAAAATCCGGGGTTAAACCTCGGGTACTGAATTCTCATACAGTAGCTACCCGAGGTTGCATTTTGGAATTTTAGGTCTGGGTTCGGAACTGATTATCAGTCACTGTAATGATTCTGATTTTCACTGTAATAAATAACCTACCCTAAACCCTAAACTCACAGGTATCGCTCGGTACCTCGCTCGTCCTGACTGAAATGGCCGTACTGTGGACAATAATTTCCGAATTTCCGAGTTCGGCTTTGACGAAAAACCAAATACTGTTAGAGATCCCTACGTACCGAGATATCGGGAGCCTAAATGCGTCTCATGTGCCACACTCAATGCTTGTCAAATTAGATGCAAGGTAGCGCCCTGCGCACCAGCTGGATGATAAACTCGAGCGAGCGTGAAATCATCGCGAATCATGTTCGAGCAGCAGGTGAGTAGCTTCTCCTCATCGTGCTCAAGCAGCCCACTGACCAACGCCTCTCCATTCTTGATCGCGCCCGCAGAGTCCGCCAGCATGTAAGAGACGGCGTATGAGAGTGCACCGACCTCGTGTAGCCGCGGAAAGAGCTTTCGCATATGCACGCGGACTGTCTCTTTGATCAACGCGAAGTCTTTCTGCTCGGTGGACATCATCACCGCGGTGGCGAGGAACTGCCTCTTCCAGTTCACGCTTCCGATCATGAGGATAGGGTGCCCCTCAAGCGTGAAATTGTGCGTGGCGTCAGCCGGGTGGTAGGGCTTGTTGTACCGGCGCTGGTCGATCGCGGTGGTGATCATGCGCTTGGTGGTGAGGACATTTGCTGAACTTCCTGGTCGTGCAGTGTACTCCCACACCTGCATCTGCATTTTCTTTCTGTACTTTCATTGGTGACCGAGGTGGAGGTGAACCCTCGCCTGCTTCTCAACCCAGTCCTTCAAGCTTGCCACGGTGATATCCTCGAGGAAGCCCGAATGCGACCGTTTCAGCTCGTCTACTTTCATGGTGTGGAAATGATGCCAGGTCTTCATCTCCTTGCGCTGCTCCGACCTGCGGCAGATTTTCGTTTTCGGCGATGATGGATGCTAATTCGAGCTCGTCGCTGGCACCACATGACAGGGGCTGCAGAGACCAACCACTTGGTCGGAGACAGTCCATAACCCACGACAACCGTCCCCACATGGAATTCACGCGGCTAAACGTCGGTTATGTATCACGAGGCATCCACTATGAGCGCGCCCCTTGCTTGGGTGCCCATGGTCCGCCAGGAAACGCCTTCGAGCTTACAGTGTCGACTTTGAAGTTGATTGGCGGGCGCGTGATGATCATAAATGACGGTAGCCTCCAAATACCTTCGAAGGTAAAAATGATTCAAGTTAGTCCTGAAAACAAATAGGTGGACCCAAAAGCGATCCACGCACGGTAGTCCCGATACGAAGGTAATTAGAGTTGGTATGTATTACGAGCGAGGTTGATTGCTAGTTCTCGCTACGTGTGATGAAGAAGGGAGTACCTCATTTGAAATCTTCGCAAAAAGGATAATATTCGCCAACGACAAGTCGTTTGTCCGTTGGCGTCGCCGCCTCCTTCGCATCACTCTGTTGCAATGGCTATCATGCGGAATCGAGTCGAATTTTTGCCATGGCGATGCTCAGTGCACAGGCTTATGGTACGGTTTTTATATGTTGAGCAGCAATTCTGTGGCAATGACAGTTTTCGCCCCCGTGTTATGGTTGCACCCGGAAGGCGACCACCTACAAGTTGCGAGTACCCAACACAATCATTCATCGAAACAGTTGCATCACCCATGTCAGGTGATGAAGATGCAAGGTGAAATAATGTGACCACAGGAGGGCAGGAAATGTTGAGTGTGATGTGAAGACATGCACCAGGCGTGGTAGTTTCATACCCGTTTTTCCCGTTTGGTGCTGAAATATGCTTGGTTTGGACGAATTCCCAACCATTCACTAAGGCATGGATATTTCTTGATTCTGGGGGTCCAAGAGAAGTGAAGCACCTGGCCCTCGTGGCAACGATATTCTCCAGTTTTGCAGGCGGGAAATTTTCTTGGCGAACAGTATGGCCTTTTGATGCACAAATTTTCAATGCTTCAGCAAGCCTGCCACCGACACGCGAACCGCCACGGTCATTGAGGTGTACGGCGTCTCGGAAAAAAAAACTTTCATCGCGTTTCAAGAGCATGTCGATCATGAGCTTGTCTCGAATTGCAATCACACCCAGTTTTTTTGCGAGTTCCCAGTGCCTATCTTGCACGGTTAAACCTCCCTTCCCTAATGAATTCATTCGTGATTTGGGGCTCAAATGACAGTAGTAGAGTACGGTAGGATTGCTCGGTGTGGTGAGCAACTCAAGCAAGAGGCGTCGCAGAGAAGTCGCGTGAAGGTCGAAGTCATTGGCACAAAACTCTACAATGACAAATCGAGCTGAGGCTAAATCTCGACCAAAACCATGGGAAGTTTGTTTCCAACACAGGGAATGATACAAACTCCCTGTCCCAGCCTCTCCTAGGTTTATAATTGACGTTATCCATTGAAAGTTTTTCTCCGCAAACGATTTGAACCCTCTGATATATTTGCCATCACTCGTGACAGAGCCGCCCATAAACACAATTGATATTGACTGATTAGCACCGGGCAAGGTATAATTTTGGTTACCGCACGAGAGATCATCGCTCAACCCCGGTAGCTTCGACAGAGAAAGAGGATCCATCGATATTGTTTCGATGCTATTGTTCGCAAGCTCCATGAAAAGATAGTCATCGACATCTTCCTTCAGATGCACAGTATCTGCACTATAATTTGCCTTCCAAGTTGTTAGCTTCTCTGCAATATCAAAAACATGGATATTATACGCTAATGCTGCTTGGTTTGTTTGGTTCGTTACTGAGCGCAAGATGGTATTCAGTTCCTCGAAATTCGGGAATTTTGCGACCTTATCTGGCTGTGGAGGCAAAAGTGGGTATATCGCTAACCAAGTAACTTTGAGATTAGGCATCCTGGACAACGTAGAAAACAGCTTGCGCATGCGATCCAGAAATACTGCAGGTGAACATAGTTTGTACACCACGTCATGAAGACCGAGGTTCAAGAACAGGTCGATATTTTCGTGCTCTGTCATCTGCAGATAAACCTCGGCACTTGAAACGCTGCCGCTTAGCTGTTGGAAACACTCTTGATCCGTGCGCCAGCACGCCCGATAATTTATCTGCTGTTCTGCAATCGCAACGCTCGTTTCTGCCTTTGAGCATGCATCTTCGTGTAAATATCGGTATGAGTTATTTTTGCAGCTTGCGTCCGAGTAATAATACGAGTGCATACTCGAGTCAAGACCCAAGCTTCGAAGGTGAGCTCCGTACATGTGACGTGTCCGGGAATCCCCAACATATACGACCCGTGCGCGCCGAGTTGAAATCGAGTTCTCGCGCGCTGGTTCCCTCGTTAGAACGTCTCGCAGCTCAAGATTGCTTCTTTTATCATGTAGCCGGCTACATTGATATACTAACAGTGTACAAGATAGAATCACGAACGCGGCGAGGGGAAATCGATATTTCACCCCCAACTTTACGGGATCAGGCCATTTCGGAGACTGATTCATAGCACGTGAATGAGTGGGTGACATAGCGGGATCTACCACTGTCTTGCTTGATCAACGACCAGTCCTTCTTCCTGTGATCGTGTTGCTACGCAGTGCCCATGACTGTCTGATCGCGGCTATGAGGGGTTTTGAAGATGTTGATATCATAATGTTCGAGTCAAAATTATTATGGTTCACCGCCCCTGGATGGTACCGTACGTACCGGGGCGTACCTCGGGCGTGAAATAACGGGTGAGTCTTCATTCGTTAACGAATAAGTAAGGGTTATTTTAGTTATTATGTATCACCTACCATTTGCAAATAAATAAAGTTGAATTCCAAATTATTGGCCGGAATCCGGGGAAAAAAAATACGCAGAAATAAAGTCCCCCATCCGAGTTTTCCCCCGATCTATCCGAGTGCGAAGCGCTTGGATGAGAATTCACCATTTCATCCGAGCGCCCCCGCACTTTGAACGCGAGGAAAATGGCTCTCGTGACGGCCACCGCCGACGACCTCGCGCTCGCGCTCCGCGACGACTCCGGCGCCCTCGCGCACCCCGGGAACGCCGGCATCGTCGCCACGACCGGGAACTCCAGATCCTGGTCGGTGCAGCAGAACAACGTGTCCAGGATCTTCAACATGTTCGCCGCGTACCTCCCCTACCGCGTCGACAAGGATGGAGGTCAGAT
The DNA here is from genome assembly GCF_000090985.2 of Micromonas commoda. NCBI lineage: Eukaryota > Viridiplantae > Chlorophyta > Mamiellophyceae > Mamiellales > Mamiellaceae > Micromonas > Micromonas commoda. Next base: position 131,306 of record NC_013054.1, on the reverse strand, counting down.
CCCGAACCCCTTCCCCAACTTGGGCAGCCTCATGGGCATGTCACACAAGCTCATCATCAAGGAACACGCGACCAGCCAGCAGATGTGGCAGCTCTTCGGCGAGTACCTGGTGCGCGACTACAGGAAAGTCGCTGGCAAGGGTGCGGGCGAGCACCTCGGCATCAACACGGTGAGCAAGATCTTCGCGACGGCGATGCAGCTCGCCTACAAGGTGCACGCCGGCGACCCGTTCTTCCTCTGCCTGGACCATCGCCAGGACATCAACCTCTGTCTACCCCGCAGGTGGTTCGTCGTCGTTCGCGAGAACATGTGGAGAGAGATCTTCACGCGCGCGGTGCAGAACGGCGAGAAGATGGACGAGTCCGCGACGCCGCTGACCTTCGACCACTTGACTGCGATCATGAAGTCCTACTCGCGCATGGCCTCAACGAACGTCTCGACCGGTCGTGCAGCGCACAGGAGGAAGTTCATCGTGTTGTCGCTCTTCCAGGTGGCCGGGCGAAGCGGCGAGATCGCGACGCTCTCCTACAAGAAGCTGGAATGGGATCCGTACTTCCGGTGCGTCCACGTCGAGGTCAACCAGGTGAAGACCGTCAAAACCAAAAAGGTTGTGTTCACCGCCGGCATCAACCGCCATCTCTGCTGGTTCACGAACTTCGGCGACAGGCTGTGCACCGAGAGCTACACGGACAAGGCATCGGATGAGGACGACGTGGCGTGGCTGTTCCCGGACCTCGTCGACATCTCGTCGCCGGGCAGCAGGGTCGGCGACTACATCAGGGACCTCAGGCGTCAGGGCGGCGCCAAGGAGTACAAGGAGTTTGCGGTCGACTGTCTTCCGTCGGACATCAACGCGGCGGGCATCCGGGCGGGGTGCTGCAACATCCTGCACTCGAATATGCCGGAGTGCTTCGCGATCACGGTCACCGGCCACAAGCTCGAGAGCGGGGCGCACCAGGAGTACATCGACGCCACCACCGCGAACGCCATGCCAGGCGCGGTTGTGCTCGGCGGATTCCCCGCGCTGCCGTGGGGACAACGGGGCGTGTGCGGCAAGCCGGCAGATCTCGATTCACTCGCGCACGTCCCTCTAACCTACGACGGCTTCGACACCATCATCGACGAGCTGTACGGCATCACGAACGTGACGGAGGCTGTGCTGTCGAAGGGCGGGGCCTTAAGGCCCGTTTTGAAATCGGCGTTCGCAAGCCAGGTGATGCATTACGCGGCGCGCGTGGCCGCGGGCGAGTGCAACGACGTGAACACGAGACTGCGCCAGGCGCTCGTGCAGACCGGGAACGCCACTAAAGGTCACGCACACGTCGTCCTCGAGGAGTGGGGCAAGATCCTCGTGAAGCGCTTCGAGCAGGACAACCGCCATCTCCTCCTCCGCGAGAAAGCCGAGTTGCCCAAGCAGATGGCGGCGATAATGCAGGTCGTGCAGACGAAGGTGGAGGGGAACGCGAACGAGATCGCCGCGCTCCGCGACACCGTCGAGCTTCAGAACACCCTCATCATGTCCATGGCGCAGCAGCAGCAGCAGCTGATGCAAGCCTTCAACAAGTTGCTCCCCCTGCGGGGGAACCAGGGCAACGTCTACGCCGCCGAGTCCAACATCGCCGAGCCCATCGCCCCCCCGGACAACCCTGCGCTGCCTGCTGCTGAGGCGGAGGCGGCGCCTGCTGAGGCGGAGGAGGCACCGGGTCCTGTGGACCCCATCGCGCTCATCGACCTCACGGGGAGGGAGTCCGCTCCCCGTCCATCTGCAGCTCCCCCCAGTGCTCTGAGCGCTCTGATGGTCAATCGACCGAGCGCCGACCTCGCCGACGACAGGCTCCCGAACGTGGCCTATGAATTCCTCGTGGAAGCATACTCGAAGCACGGCGGCCAGGTGTGGAAGCCGCCGGGATATCCGGAGAAGACATGGATGTCGAGGAAGCTGGAGGCGAACCTCACGCTCACGGTGCTCACCGCCATGCTGACGGAGGACGAGAGGAAGCTCATGCGGCGTCAGTCGACGGCAGCCTCGCGCCTCGAGAACACGCGATTGGCCCAGAAGGCGGAGCTGATGACGAAGAAGTTCTTCCAGGAATGGTTCGAGGATGCCAAGGTCGAGCTTCCACAAAACCTGAGGAAGAGGAAGCGCGACGCCAAAGGGAAGTTGGCGCAGGGGGCTTCGCAGCCGATGGTGCTGAGCAGCGTCGCGAATTTCCTCCGCGCTCTCGGTGTTAACAAGGACGACCTGCGCTTGCAACCCGAAGAGCTGAAGAAGTGGGCCGAGGATTCCCGGTCGGATGAAGAGCGCTACCATCAGTGGAGGAAGCAGAAGGGACCCGCCAAAGAGCCCGCCGCCGAAGAGCCCTCACCGCCGAAAAAAAAATCGTGGGGCTGGTTCGGGCGCGGCGGTGACGCAAGCGGCGGTGGCGCAAGCGGCGGTGGCGCAAGCGGCGGCAGCGCGGCGGTGTAGGCACGCGTGATGGGGTAATCGACGCATCCGCGATGTTAATATGCATGCATTACTATCAACCTTTCGCCGTGCGTCGCGCTTAAGTGCCGGCACCCCCCGTCGCCCCAGATGAGATGTTAACAACGACGCAAACGTGGGAACGAGATTTTGGACCCGAACCAGGAATCGCCTGTTTAAATCTCCCATATAAAACACAGGGTCATGCCGCCGCGCTGCTTGCCTTTGCGCGCCGCGTGCGGCGAAAAGTTGACATGTAGCGCATGCGTTTCACGGGCGGCGCGCGACGACCGCATCGTGAGGGAGCCTCGCGCGTCGCGCGTCGCGCGTAGGGGGCGTCGGCGCGTTCGGCGTCGCGCGACGAACGCGCTCGGGGGGGGCCGGCGCTACGGCAGTGAGGCAGTGACCATTTTTCGCCGATTTCGTTTATTCTGAGGTCAGTGTGACTCGTATGGATCGATCATCCGAGCCACTGTTCGTTCATTATTAGGGGAGGATTTTGCTCGGATAGATCGGGGCGACTCGGATGAACCGGTCGCTCTATCAGAAATCCGAAATTTCCACTGGAAATCCACTGAAAATCAACTGTGGAAATCCGGATTTCCGTCAAATTTATTAGCTTTGATAGGTAATTTGATCGTGGAAATGCAAGTTGACCCACTTTTACTATCAAATCTGACCGCGAATTTGATAGGAAAATCCGGGAAATTTCGAGCTGGAAATCGGGGGAAATACGAAATTTCCACTGGAAATCCACAAATAATGGTGATATCTGGTTAATGTTTCAGTCAAAATTACTTTATTTGATTCGTGTATGGAAAGCTGATTATTATTTGTAGTAGTACGAACGAATGAATAATAAGGTACGTACGTACGTACATACGTATGTATGTACGAAGCAAGATATGTACATATGTATCGTTCATATGTACGTATGTACCTTATTATTATTAGCTTCGTTCGAACGAATGAATGACTAGGTATAATGTTCGAGTCAAAATTACTTTGATTCATGGACCCTGAGATTGTACCTGGGCGTACCCGGGGCGTAAAAATAATACAGAATTTTGATTGGTCCAGGTGGCAGGGAAAACGGGGGAGTCTCAAGCAAAAATAACATGAACAATAAAAAAAATAATGTTCACCAAATAAAAAAATAAAATAAAGTGAATGAATAAAATAAATATTCATATCTTCAATTATTCGTAATAAATAATAAAAAATAATACCTTCGAAGATATGAAGCTATATATTAAAAAAGGTACCTTGCATTTTAGTTTTATTTAAATAGTCCAACTGTTTACGAGTCCATTCACATGTGCCTTACTTCGTACATATGTACGAATGAAGAAGTAATCAAGCAATTCGCAACCGACCGATTAGAACCTCATTTTAATAATATATGAACGAAAATAAATCACGATCGATTTGCATATCTTGCCTATGTGCCTATTTTTGAAATCGTATGGCCAAATTGTATGTTGCCTATACGTGCTGTTTATAGGCATGCCTATACGATGCATATCTTGCCTATGTGCATATCCATCATCGTATATATAGGCAAAATATAGGCAAATCATTTCCCGCCGTGATTAATAATACCTTTATTATTATAACTCCAGAATAAAATAATAATAACATATTAACTTTTATTTTATTTTATTACGCGTACGAATGAAGCATATGTGGATACATTATTATTATTATTACTTGCTTTGCTTGATTATTGCAATTGGTAATAAATAATATCTTCGAAGGTAATATAAATAATTAAAAGTACGAACGAAGGTACATATATATCTACATACGTACGTACGTATGATCGTATGTACGAATTATTACGAATGAAGCAGGTACGAAACGAAGGTCTGGTTCACATATGCATAATAAACACTTGATTGAAATCTAGAACATCTTGATAATTACACCTCGTTGCTGTTCGCCGAACGTTATTCGTTTGGTCGTCCATCGATAGGTGTCGAATGTAGTTACCTCAACCAGTCAGTCCAATAGAGATCACTTTGCGTAGATTCAGAGATAGCAGAACAAATGCCGAGGGAGCAGAAGTTTATCGCCGCGATCCCCTCCTCCAAGCTCAGCACTCTTGTTGAGGGATGCAACTGCGTTGTTGTGAACAAGATTGCATTGGTTGTCAACATACATTCGGGAGGAATCCACGTTTACAAAAACCGATGCGCCCATCAAGGTGGGAAATTCGTGCCAGACCTAGAAGATGCTGACACTGCTGTCTGCTCGCGTCATGGTTGGAAGTTTAATTCCAGAACTGGCCATTACACAAACCCACCTGCAAACGGTGAAAACCCGTGCTTCATCCAAGAAGAGCTCTACACAACGCTAAGTTCTTCAGGCGACCTTGAAGTTTATGAGGTTGTCGTGGACGTAGCAAAATCATCAGATGTCGTGCAGTTCGCAGAGGGAAAGCTTAAGACGCGCAGTCCTAAAAGTAGCCTTGTCGCAGGAGAGTTCACAGTGACATACTATGGGCACGCTTGTGTCATAATCAAAGCCGGGTCATTCAAAATCGCCACTGATCCCTGGCTCGTTGGAGATGCTTTCCTGGGAGGATGGTATCCACTGCACGAACCACCAAAAAATTGGCATAAAGACCTCGCTGAAGTTGACATGATTTACATATCCCACCGTCATCCTGATCACTACTCACCTCAAACCCTTCGCGTCATTGCGAAACAGAACCCCTCGATTCCAATCATCGTAGGTGATCTTCGCGGCGGGTCAGTTGTGGACAGCTACTTGCCAATGACAAAAGTGCACCGACTTGAACTCGGGAGATGGAAAGAGTTTTCGAACGAAATGAGGCTCGCGATTCTCCCAGACGGAGCGCTTGGCGACTTGGACACAAGTCTCTTACTTGAGTACAAAGGGTATTCATTATTCAATTACGTTGATTGCGGGGACCCAAACAACGGACAGCTGGGAAAAGTAGACATTGTTTTAGGTGACTTTGCAGGTGGTGCTTCCGGCTATCCCATGTGCATGAAAATGGAGAAGTATTCTGATAAATACATCGTGAAAAAGAAACAGCAAATGAATGCTACCTATCTTGCAAAGACAATGAACCTGCTTGAGAAGCTTCGACCAGATATATTCATTCCTTTTGCAGGATACTTTTCTGAGGCAAGACCATCCGATACGAGAATACGGCGATTGAACACTAAGAACTCGGCGATCGATGTCGCTCGGAAGGTTGAAGACACGTTCCATGGCAGTATTGGCGTCTTTGTGCCCACCCCTGGGAGGTTGTTAGACATGAAAAAACCCGACCTCACTATGCCGGTGACGAGAAAAGGACATTTTGCATCTCATCCAGCATCAAAAGTCAGGTTGATGCTACGACCTTATGAAGAGACTGCCGTCAAGTTTGCTCCATTCATCATGCGAAGGCGGGAGGCACTTGAGTACTACTTCACGTGGGCAAACTTTCAAGATTATGATCTTGTGCTTGAGATCATCGAGTGCGATGAGAACTTGAGCCCTTGTGAAGAACCTTTCTTTGTCGACTTTCGTCGTGGATTGCGATTTCCCCAAGACTTAGCGTATGCTCGCGTTTGGGAACGCATATTCGTGCGAAAGTCAGCATTCAGACATGCAATGCGCCATGGCATGGGTTGGGATTCGTTCTTTATTGGTTTTTCTACTCGAATCGAACGTGAACCAGATGTTTACCACTTGGCATTCTGGAACCACATGTCTAACCTGCTTCCACGGACACCCCCAAATTTTCAAGAACGCCTTGGGCTGCCGAGTCTTACAGTTCAGGACAGACAGCCAGTGAGAGAGATGGCTATTATTATATGTCTTGTTCTCTTGTTGTTCGTGTGTGCATTTTACCTGATGCGCGTAGATTCTTTGCCGTTTGCAGAACTGTAGCTTTGAAGTCGCCATGTGTTTGGGAACGCATTTCTTGGCACAGAGTCAAAACACTTGCAGTGGTTTGGACAGTAGTGCCGCGTATATTCCCACGCATCCTCAGCTGCCAGTATTTTCTTGCATTCATCGAGGCTCTTCAGCCAGTTGTTCGGGACATTCCCAAACACATGCTTCATTCTCTTGCAATCCTAGTCGAAGTTTTCCTTCGTCTACCGACGCGATATCATTTCTTTCATCAAACTCAGAACAAGCTCCTTGACCGTGACTCTGTTTGTCGCATCTTCAGGAAAAGCCGACCTACTTCATTTGGCAAAGCAGCTGGAGCCTGCACTTTGCGATGTACCCGAGGAACAGATCGTTCTTTCCAGTTTCAAGAGGGCAAATCGTTTGGGCGCAGACTTTCATTCTGCGGAGTATATGAGAGTTCAATCGAGATGTTCACATCACGTCAGGTTCCGTTTCCCACGGGACGCGCCCGAAGGAGAGAAACAATTCGGCAAGATTCAGCGTTACTTGTTGTTGACGCACGCGAACATCAGGGTCCGCATTTGCGAGCTGTGGCGGTACAGAACCACGACAGATTCAAACGCGAGATTCAGACAGTACGACACTGTCCAGCAGAGAGAGCCTGTTTAGATTTACATTCCGTTCAACGCTATTTGTCATAAAGTGATGTTCACGAGCCCCCCAAAGATGCAGGAAATAGGAGCGTTCAAGGTCATACCGTTGACCTCCACCGGGCGAATTGTAGCTGACAAGAAGTAATAATTAAGATGTATGCAATCAGTGAACATAAATTCGAACAGAAGTGGCGGTGCGATGATTACGCGCAGAAGTGAAGTTACCGTGCGCTTTGCGCTACAGAAGGCGTCTGAGCGCGAACATGTGCAACCGACAGAAACCGGGGGGCGGGGGGAGACATCCAAGACATGTCGCACTCGCACGATAGTGTCGCATGATCGATGTTGTCGATGTGTTGCTATTATTTCATGTTCCCCCTCACCCCCGATTCATGCGCAGAACTGCGGCGGCAGGTGCCTCGTTTGACGGGGAACATCGTTAATCGATGTGCAGCGAAGCGCCACGAGGTAACATGCATGACCCCGGGGGCGGGGGGAGACATCCCAGACATGTCACACTTGCTCGATAATGGTATTCAATCGATGTTATTGATGTGTTGCTATTATTTCATGTCCCCCCTCTCCCCCGATTCATGCACGGCATATGCGGCACCGCCAGAGTTGACTTGATAGAATTAGTCGATTGTTGCGCTGCGAAGAAAAATCAGAACATAGTGGTGCGCACAGATCGCCACTCGAAACATTTACAGCCGCACAGGACCATTACGTAGCTAGGACCTCGCTACTACAGCCATGGGCGTTTCCAGCCGCCGTAAGCTCAATCGCAAGACTAGTGCTCCTGGTCCCGTGAAAAAGAATCTTGCTCGATCGCCTGGACAGTATAAGCTCGCAGGACGTCCGAAGAAACGTGAAGTTGCCGGTGGCGATACCAAAGCATCCCCATTACACCCAGCAACTCGAAGCGGTGTATACTACCACGAGATATGGTGGGGACTACGTCGGATCAGGTCGCACTTTCCAAATGAGTTTCCAACGATCGGCACGAACGTCGTCATCTGCCGAGAACGATCAGATGGAGATGGCGGCGGGGTGTTCACAAAGGGAACGGTTCAACAAGTCAAACCCTACAGAAGCAGAGATGCGATCCGCGTGGCGCACGATGATGGCGATTACGACGTGTTCAGCTTGAAAAACTTTCACGTGCAGCTTTGTCCCGTCGATGAACTATGTGATGACTGGTGCGCGTTTCTGCTTAGCGCAAAAGATTTCTTGTTTTGGCTGCGGAACGAGAAGCTCTTACTGGAGAATGCGCGGGCTGTAAACTTGCACCAGTCGATCGTCGAGAAGTACATGCGCAGTGCAGACAAACTCAAACAAAACTTTCCGACACAACTGCGAATTTTGGAACTGTGCTGCGGATCAAAATCCTTTGCAAACTACCTGCGCGTCAAGTTTCCCTGCGCCATCATCGTTACCCTGGACATTATCGACTCGGCCCATCCCACACACGTCGCCGACGTCACCAAATGGAATTACATGGATTACTACCCGATCGGATGGTTTTCGATAGTGTGGGCCTCACCCCCTTGTACGGAATACTCTCCCGCGAAGACCATTGGCATTCGGAAATTGCCGAGCGCCGACAGAATCGTCCGCGCCTGCCTCGACATAATCGCGCTGGCGTTGGGAGAGAAGAAAAATGGCACTTTGGATGGCGTGTACTTCATCGAGAACCCTTTCACCATGCTGCGGAAGAGAAGGTTCATGCAGTTCCTCCAAGACAACATGCACGTGTGCTCCTTCTGCAAGTACGGCACCGATTTCCGGAAGAATACATGCATCTGGTCAAACGTTCCCGACCTCGAGCTCGAACGATGCACGAAAAACACTCCTTGCTCTGGGTGTGTGGATGGCAAACATATGTGTCGCGCGCAGGGCGGTCGCAGCGCAGATGGCACGCCTGGCGTTCCGAAAGAAGAAGCGCAACGTATTCCTGATGATCTCGTGGCGCAGCTGGTGGGCAAGGCGCTACATTACGTATAGATAGCTCATGAGGTTGAAGTCATCACGTGAAGCAGTAATGTTCAGCGTCGTCTTCCACCATATTCAATAGATTGTTATTAAAAAAATAGTACTGAAAGAAATTTGAAAAGGCGTATGAGTTTTGTGGTTAGGGATAATCAACAAAACTCAAGATTTTTACTTACATCTCCAAACTTTCTATGAAGACCAGTCAGATGATTTTTGTATGCTGTCAGTCATCATAAAAATATTCATGCATACATGCATGTATGTTATTTATTACCTTCGTATTAGTTGATTGATTGATTGATTGGCTCAAAATTTTTATTACCTCCGTCCGTTCGTTCCTTCATTCTTCCATTATTTCCCCTCGCACGAGTGAAAGCGCGCGGTGCGGATGGACAAAGTGTTTCAAATATGCATTGAGACGTCGCAGGTGAACGCGTCGACCTACCTGTAGAGCACCGAGGGCAGCGACGTCTTCAATTTACGCGTCGTTTTCTCACGCGGGAGGTCTCCCATCTCCCGTTTGCTCTGGCAGTTCCAGCCGTAGGTTAAAGAAGGTGAGCCATGTGTTTCGTCGATGTGATGCTTCTACGTACTGACCGCATGACCTCCCACGACTCAGCAGGGAGCTGTTGCACTGCACCACGACAATCGGATGGCCTCTCCTTTCCGCATCTCACGGCGGGCGCGAGGTAAGAACGAGCCGATCCGGACCTGTTTTTTTGTTTATTTCGTGACCTGAAAAAAATTTGATTGCAGGAATTTCTTGGTTTGGAAACCAAGAAAAAACAGCTGGCGCGCCGCTGAGCGCCCAGTGGGCGTAGACGGCGCGGCAAGGGCGAGGGCGGGGCATCTGGTCCCGCAGGGCCCACTGGAGCGTCGCCCCTGCTCACCAAGCACAAATTGCACCGCGCCTGGACCGCGCACGGCAGCCCGTGCGGATCGACGCACTGGCGAACGCGCGGGCGAACGCGGGCCGGGCGCTTCGTGGGCGCTCGGCGCGGGCGCCCGCGCGCGGAGCTTTCAAAATATTGGGTATTTCATTATTATTAATTGATTTGCAGCACCACATACATTGATGCTGCATTCAATTAATAATAATAAATCCTAAAATCCTAATATTAAACGCACACACAGTGCATCGAATAGCCATAGCTAATTCGACCCGGGGAAACACCGGGGAAACACCGGGGAAACACCGGGGAACGAAATTTATTCATAATAATAATTATTAACACGATATACGATCGACAATTCACCATTATTATTCATAGGTTCAATGACGGAAGAAATTAATAAATTTAGTGTGGAAAGACCGGGGAACGGAAAAATATACTATAAAATAAATGACATCCGACTGATATTTCATACGATGCTTACTTTGTACGAAGGTAATAAATTTAGTGGGGAAAGACCGGGGAAAAACGAACGTTATAAAAAGTACGAGGTGATAAATATTATAATAAGGTACGTTATTCCCCGGTGGGGAAACACCGGGGAAGTTCCCCGGTGTTTCCCCGATTTTTTTCGCACAGTGTATCATATATCAAATGAAAATAATATATAGTATAAAATAAAGTACGAACGTAACGATAGTGTTTGGAGAGCTTCCTCTATCTCCAGCCACCAGCAGCAGCAGACTCATTACGATATGAACGAATATTTACAGTATTGTTGCGAGTAATTATCGGTACGTGCATATTATCTAGCTAGATATGATACCGGCGACGTGACGGATGATGTTTAACATTCGTGATAAGAAGACAAATAAAGTGATAATAGCAAAATAGCTATTGATTCAAGTTTGCCCTTGCCCCTTATTACTTGCATGTTTATTATCAAATGGGTCAGATCGCCGTACAATCCAACGCAAGAATACACCATGCTTCACAGAGCCTTTAGTTTCACCCCAATACAGAAACGCACCACGGTGCTCGTGATCGTTGTGCTATGTACTTTTTTGTACATGGTGCAAACCCGTGCGCGTGGAAAAACTCGCGGATATGCACCCCCCTCGTGCGGAAGTCAGAAGGAGCACGAAATATCTACCAAATGGCCTATCGATCCGACGCCTTCTAGCGAACAGATCGCTCAACTTGATAAGCGCGGGTGTTCTCTCCGATTGGTGGACAAACTGTCTGCGGATAAGCGGTCCCAACAGTTACTTTCCGGCGTTTGGCGCGACGCTCGCATTGTCTTTCCGTTCGCTGTCCCTGTCGAGGGTACTGTGTACTGGAAAGTGGTGCCGCACCCTTGCAGTGAGCCAGTCACGATAGAGGCGCGGATGAATGGTGATGGGCATGGCTTCGAGAGCTTGTACGTCGCACTCTTGCGCGATGTACCGAAAGACAAAGTCGTTGTCGACGTTGGTGCAAACATGGGCGCTTACAGCATCCTTCCTGCCGTTCTAGGGTTCAACGTTGTCAGTGTTGAGATACAGGCGGATAGAGTTCGTGAAATACAACTGATGGGAATTCTCAACGGAGTCCACGACAGATTACGAGTGATTCACGCGGCCGTCGCCGAGGAGACGGGAGCTGTATTGACATGTCAAGATCGGCGCCCTGAGAATATCTTGGTGAGAGACTGCACCGTGCTTGACGCTGATGCTAACGTTGAACACTTGGAAATTCGATCGTCCTCTCTGATGCATCGCATGGATGACTTGCTTGATAAGGATTCGGATGTTTACCTGTACAAGATCGATTGCGACGGATGCGAGCCTGGCTGGTTCAAGGGCAGTAAGCATTTTTTGAGAACTTCTGGTTCGAGTGTTACCTTTTATCTCATAGAGACAGGCATGCAACGGTGGTTCTATGACTTCGCCAATATGCTGCAAGGGAACTACCTCTTTTGCGTGTTAACACAACACGGTTCATATAATCCAGAACAGCCCAATTATGGAGCGCTTGTCGACGCAATACGCTCCAAAGAGATAGCAAAGATAAGCGAGATAGTGCCTACTTACCTCAGTGCAGAATCAATTCCGGTCCCCACTGGGGATGTAGATATTTTGCTTGTCAATCTTGACAAACTATAGACATTAGGCCTCCTCAATACGAGCGAATGAAGGTAATAATAATGTTCAATCATATTATTACAGCAGTGAGCGAGTGTCACCTTGCTTCGTACTTTCGTATTTAATATTATGATTCATTTGCACGCACATGAAGATATTAATTATTATAAGAAATTCAAGGAATCCTGTATGTGTCGCTGCGCTCCAGTAACGGCCGCCATTGACGTTAACCACAAATACGATACGTGACTATTTGTGTATGCATCTATGTACATCTATTTACGTCAAATTAAATTTTTAGTGGGGAAAGACCGCCGGGGAAAAACGGACGATAAAAATAAAATATGATACCTTCGCACGAATACATATTATATGAAGGTACGAAGGTACGTATGTACGTACGTACATATTATTAATTAATAATAAGTTAAGCGGACGGAGATGAGTAATTCGCATTTGTAATTTATCCATACGACTTTTATTCATGCGTACGAAGGTACGATATATATAGTCATGTACCATACGATGGCTGATTTGCTTAACTCGTATGACTAATCACCATACAGGTCGCGTTCGTAAATATATGTTAAAGCAATATGGACGAGCAACGGGAATTTCATGCATGATTTAATAATAAATACGGACGAAGGTGATAAATAATAATACATACGTACGTACCTTACTTATTACTTGCTTGCTTCATTCGTTCGACCTTCATTCGTTCGTTCGAACGAACGTACATACGTACATGCGTACGCTTATTAGCATATACCATATGCATATTCACTATATACGCGATTTACATGAGTAACTCGCGTGACGTTGACTTATGATGATATGTACCTTCGTTCATTCATTCGAAGGTTTATTATTTATCATCCTTCGTTCGTTCGTACGAATGACGAAGGTACCTTGATTGATTGCTTGATTGATTGCTTGCATTGCTTCGTTCGTGCCCTCGAAGGTGTATGTTAAATAATTATTACGAAGGTATTAATTAACCTTCATATATGTACCTTACTTGGATTGCTTGATTGCTTCGTATCGTAATAATCATAATAATAATATTATTTTTTTCGACCTTATTATTTACCTTCGTATTTATTACCTTCGTACTTATTATTATTACCTTCGAGTATTTATTATTACCTTCGTATTTATTATTTGTACCTTGCGGGCCGCGCGCACAGAAACAAACGGTCACGGCATGCGTAGGTCTCGCTTATTCGCACGACGGCGCTCGATACTCATCTCCTTTCTATTAGCCGCGGTGGTATCCTTGGCATACACATGTGCTATTTCCATGACGAGTCAAATACGAACGCCAAGTAGGTACATTCATCCTCGGTTCACCATTTTCGCCTGTCCCAAAGGCCCGAACCACACGCAAACGGCAGTGAATGAAGAGGTTGCCTTGGCCAGCTGGGTGTTCTGGTTAGATCCTCCGGCAGACCTTGTGCTTTTGATTGGATTCGAAAGTGATTCTGGCCTCCAAGACCTTGCTCGTAAGTATGGTGATGAAGCTCAGCGGCGTGAACGACCCACGAAAGTGAAGTACGTTCGATTGGACAACGAAGGGATAATAAAAACTTCCGATGGCGACGTTGGCCCGAATCTCCGCTTCGTTTTCTCCACTGCCAAGCGAGCGGTAATGCCACAATCAGAGGAAGACATATTCACCTACGTAAACGCAGATATTGTTCTGCCATCAAATTTTGTGACTGCTTCCCATCGCAGTTTTTCGACGGGCGAGAGAACTCGTCCATCCGAAATAGTACTTACTGGAACCCGTACCGATTGTAAGGGTCCACTTCAATCTGCTGAAAATCTTCTTAAACTAGCATCATCATCAACATATCCCAGATTGGAATCGTCATTTCGGGAATGCCTTCCCCATGCACCTACCGGGAAGGATTACTGGATTTACAGACGAGAATTCTGGGAGAGGCATGGGGGAATACCCGATTTCATGCTAGGGCGTTTTGTTTGGGATGATTATATGGCCCTCGTCGCAAATACATTCGGCATGTTGATTGACCTTTCCCCTGTGACCTTTGTGATTCATCTGGAACACGAATACGGACACACTAACGTACGCACGAGGAATATGCTACTAGGTGGAGAGGGCCGAAAACGGAACAAACGTCTGATGGATGCAGCATGGCAAGTGCTGGCCCCAAACAGGGATGACTCACACCTCAACCTGAATAGCGTGTATTGGCGGGCATGTCCTATTGATAACGCCGGCATTAATTTTATTGTGGAACCTGCGGCAACCTGGGCGCATGATGCCGCGTGGCTGAACAATACCAAAAGTTTCCCACACAGTGAAGGGAGTTGTGATTACGGAAAGTTATTTGGGTGTACAACCACGTGTGGCATCCTGACACGAGACGCCCGTGTCCATTCGGAGAATAACACGCATGCGACATCCATGCTGATGCCGTGATCATGCTGACTGATCAAAATCTGGTCAGTCAGACATTTTCAAGGGGTCGAACAAAGGTACCACGGACTCAGTGAGCCGCAATATGTCAACAAACGAGCATTCGGAAACACAAATGAGGAGTTATTCGTGCGACCATGTACATTTAACTGAGCGAGCCGTGTTTTATCCCCATACCCAGAAGCGGAATCAACTGTGGACAAGCTCGTGAGCAGGTTTGCTTTGCACGTTCTTCCATCGCAAGCGCGACGGGAAGAAGAAGCACAACGCTCGCGCACATTGCCATGTTCATCCACACCGCCAACTGTGCGGTCGAGACCACGGGAAGGGGCACAAATCGAACGGGTTCGACGCCCCCGTGCGACGCGCATGATTTTGAAGATCTCCGAGCCCGATACTAGTTTGCGGAGTCCCGGAGTCCCGTGTGCGTCCCATGTGCGCGCCGTCCCTAACTGGTTAGCGGTGAACCCATGGCCGCGCAAGACTGGGGGCATGAGTGTATTTCCCGGAGACTTCTAGGAGCTGCTGACCGGGGCTGATAAATGAGCAAAATCAATCGGCATGTTTTATCTACAACTGTCAGTGGCTTCAGCTCTAGAAATCTTGACAAATCACTACGGGTCACATGATCTGCGGAGGTGGCCAATTCATTCCCGATTCAGGAAGGAATTCTTTTCACCTGCGAAGCAACCTTAAACTCGCGGGAGTTGACTTAGTCATGTGTCTGTCGTCGAGAGAAAGGAGCGCCTTTCGTTCCAACACAGCGCAATAGCGTAGATCCTAGTTGTATCAAGAAATCAAGACATCTTCCAAGCAAATGCACAAAGGAAGAACAAAAAAACAAAAGCACATTTGCAGGAAATGCTACTAATAATCAGCACAAATAAAGGTACCCGCTCGCTCGAAGAAATGACGCCCATTTCCACTCTATCCTAATACTCAAGCAAAGCAACTGATTATAGTATTATTATTGCCGTGTCCGACTCAAGACTTCTACCCAAATGACCATAGATGGTGAGGTTTACCACAAGATAGCGCCACAGCTCGCTGAAGAGCACGTCGCAGCACCGTAATGTTTACCAGGACATCTTGCAACGCACGTCTTACATGGGGGAAACCACAACGCGGTGTGAAAGAACATCCTCGTACTTCGTATGTCTCGCACTCTGAGATGTATTGCTGTACCGAACTTTCACGAACAGTGTGCCCGGTACTGATCTCATAGCTCGCAACAAAAGGTTTAAGGTTCTGCATGAAATCTGAATTTACACACGTGGCAACTACCTCGATTACAGTCACCCTGCGCCGTCGGGAATCGATCAGCAATCCATTTGTCATGTGACTACCATGTGGCACAACAAATATATCAAAGGAGTTGAACGTTATGAGTGCTTTATGAAAGCTGGTGCTTGAATCTACTGTGAAAACTTCAACACTCGCACTGAATGTCTCAGCCAATGCGATAACGTCTGGAAGATTTGTAAACAGCCGAAGATTACTCCCTTCTGAACGTTGGAAGATGCCTATTCGCAACGTAGAGAAGCAGTCAAGATGGAAGCCTTTCGGTCGTGACAGTATACCATTTCTGGGAGATGGATATTCTCTTTCTTCCAACTTCCTGCTTTTGGACTCGCTCTGCAGAAAGCGCAATAAATCGCCTTTCCAAGATAGAATTGTCTTATCGTGATTTTGCCCGAGATAACGTCCCGTTGAATGATCCATCATCCCTCTCTCAATACACAAGATCGGCGTGCGTTCCTCAAATCCAACCGTGTAAATCCGCGTGGACGAGTTAAACCAGCCGTTTCGCGTTCCAGAGCGGAAAACTATTTCGAAGATTGAATGGAAAAAGTCGCCTCGGTTGCCTTGAAATGCATCTGGACACTGGAAAAAGACAACATGATTCACGTCCAATCGATTTAAGCCATCATTGATTAAGGCATACAACTTGCCATAGCCAAACAAAAAATGTGATGGCTGCAACCTGCCCCGTGCTACCCGCCAACAGCCGAGGATGAGCGTCGTACCTCTCAAATAATAAAGATCGGTCGCCCCGGCCCTCCCCCTATTGAAGGGGGCACTCCTGTAAGGTTGAGTCACACCTGACAATCCCAGGCGAGATACATTTGCCAAGTAACCTCCGTCTTCAGTCTCAAAGTACTTTATTGAGTCCTCACCATTCATGCACACATTCTCATATGCAAACCACGAGAGTCCCACGCTTCGCCGAACAGGGCCATACACTCTTGAAGTCAATCCTACGGTGTGATTCTGATCACCAGAAGCAGGCAAATGCAAACGGGAAAACTGAGCAGACTCGTTAAGACAATCGTAACAGTCGTAAAGCGCTTCAGTTGGAAGACGTCGATTGGCTTGTTGTCTGCTTCGAGGCGCAAGGAAAAACAACGAAGCGAAAAATATGAGAGCTGAAGTCGCTGCAAACTTCCTCCTTCTTAGGTGACACGCAGACTTTCGGCGTTTCCAGACAACTTTGGTAGCGATATGCGAGGCGCTCCTTGAGCCACGTAATAACGTCTTGCGAGAGATGTTTTCAAACGCAAGAAGTCTGCAACGCTCCCATGGTCCATTCCGACGCATATCACCGGGTTCTTGATTGCTGCTCGGTTTATTGCTGCTCTGCTATATGCATGGCTGCTGGCACGCACATACATAGATGTGTACGGTGCCGTTATACCGCACAGCATACATGTATGTGTGGTTTCGGATTTTGTAAGTGTTATTATTATTAATTGCTCTGATATTATTTTTAATAAATATCTTCATTATTATTATTATTATTATTATTCGGCTAGCCGATCATATAAATATTATTATTACCATATATATATTCGCGCTCGTCCCTTTAATATTTATTTGTATTATATGTAGGCAGGGACGGAGTAGTAATAACACATATATGTGGATGGGGAAACACCGGGGAAGTTTCCCCGATTTTTCGCACAGTGTATAGCAGTATAGTAACTTCATTTCCTGCCGTGGAAG
This sequence comes from Micromonas commoda, assembly GCF_000090985.2. NCBI lineage: Eukaryota > Viridiplantae > Chlorophyta > Mamiellophyceae > Mamiellales > Mamiellaceae > Micromonas > Micromonas commoda. Next base: position 113,856 of record NC_013054.1, on the reverse strand, counting down.
GTAGTAGATATTATTCTACAGATCGTTGTGACTGCGTCACATGCACTCAGTCTCATGTATGCAAGCAAGCAGAAGCATTTTCTCGCGACACTCTTTAGTTCGTGTGACGACCCGCACCTGTGACGTCCTGATCTAATTGATAGTCATACATGATGGCACGAGAGAACGTTGTCCCATCAGCAATGCAACATCCATCACGGCGGCGGAACGTCACAACGAGAAAACGATTGTGTGGTTTGCTTGCTTTTGTCGCACTTAACTTCGCTGTACATGTTTGCTATGACGCGGTGTCACATTATCGAAAAGGTTCAGGGCATCAACCTGCGAACTGGCTCGAACTCGCAAACTGTGCGTATCGACCTGAGTTATATGAAGGTCCACCTGTAGGAATCATCGGCGCACAGAAGCGAGTTTCGAGCTCACCCTTTCTTCACGTATTTCTTCAATTTCCTCAAAATGAAGCAGACCTTCCAACTGTGCGCTATCGAGAGTTCGTGAAGGCACTGCAATGCAACATCTGGCACCCGGCTGTCAAAAGCATTCATCTATTGCAGGAACGCGACTTCGACCTAGACAGCATTCCTTTGATATCTGATCGTACAAACAAGGTAGTTGTTCACATAATCGGTCGACGAATCCTTTATGAAGATGCAGTGAAGGCGATGAATATGTTGCCAGAGAACTCCCTCGCCGTCCTAACAAACGCTGACATCTATTTAGGCGATGGTTTTGACTTCTCGGTGTTAAACGCGAGCGTCTCTCAAAATAATGGCCTCGCGCTGACACGTTATGAAGATTCTACTTGCATGTCAATACAAAAGCAAACAGGGGTTTGTGACTGCCGTATATATGATAACTGCCACGACTCGTATGTATTTAGGTCCCCCCTTCCAGCGATTCTTGTTCTTGGAAATACGACAAGTTTTCGTTTCGGCGGGCTCTGGGGAAGCGAGAGAGTCTTTTTACATCAGTTGACTTCTCACGGTCTGGCCCTGCACAATCCTTGTTTCTTTTTAAAGACCCATCACGTGCACTGCTCTCAAGTGAGACCAACTCAAGACAATCGATGGTTAAACAAGGAGCTGGGTATTCCAAGCGAATCTTCCAGATTGCCTCCTATTACTCATATATGCGAGAGTAGATGATATTATTATTGAAATATTGGTAGTGGTATGTTATTTCTTTGGGTCAATATCGTCTGCGGTGCTCCCGGCCATTAGTGAACGTTTCGCCAGGACCCCTTGTAAACCACGTAGTGGATTCCACCGGAGGACCTGTTAGCAATGCCTGCGTCATCCTTCCTCTCGGTGAGAGGGTGAGGGACTGGGTTTAGGGTCTGGTCGAAAGGGATAGTCCGGGATAGTCATTTCTGGGCTCCTATGATACCTGCAGCCGAACTACAGGCTGATGATGGCTTAAAACGAGTTTTCAACAAAGTGGTGATTCGGGCGTGCTCTTCGGGATTCCCTGCTGTCGCGCTCGTCGTGATTTCTCCGAACGCGACACGAGAGTTCATTCATATGGCCGACGTGTCCTCGCACACCGAGTCACCTGGGCAGAAAATTGATTTTGTTTCGGGGTCGTTTTACTCCATCTTGATGCGCAAACGTGCCGTCGCGCGGAGAGAAGATGATTGGCCATAAATGAACATAGATGGACGTGACAATTATTGGGTTTTTCGTGAACCGCAGGAGGATCTATCCGGCAACACACGACATGGGCTAGCATCAGCAACTTGTGCTGAACAATACTCACACATAGATTAACATGTCAGGGTGTTTGGCCAAATCCGAGCAAACTCCGTCATCGAAGTCATCCTGTCATCGTGACCATCATCATCGTATTTGCGTCTTGTGTACTTACGTCAATCCCTGGCATGAGATATGCGTCTGGATCGGGAGCGCGCGATGATGACAGACCTATGAACGATTTAGATCCCGCAAGGTACTGTAGATCCAATGCGACCTTCTGAATTGAACTCAGTGGGCGCATTTGACGGGCACCCCTGGAATAAAGGGCGTCCACCCGCCAATCGGCTGTTTGCGGGGGGGCAGGATGACATGGTGTCTTAACGCTTCGAGGAGATCAGAATAATGTAAGCCTCGCCGAAACTCGGTTGTACGTTATTAATTTTTGCCCGCTTCCGCCCCGCAAAGCAGACAAGAAGGTAAGAAGGTGACAGATGTGAAGATGCTGGGGCGAAAATGAAGTGCAGGCGCGTTGATTTTCGCGGAGATTTATTGCTTCTGTTCGGTCGCTAATCTGATGATGAAATCAGGTAATTTCCGTGCAATCGACCTGTATTTAGATGCTTTCCTGATAACTTCTTTCTCGAGCCATCACAACCTCATCTATCTTCCTGAACTGCCATGGCCACTTGACGTTATACAGAAATGGCCGGAGGTCAAACCTATTGTCCTCAGGCGAGTAGTTCTCCGCGTGGTACGACGGCGTCAGCGTTGTCATCTTGTGACGGTTAGATGAATAGTAGAAGAAGAAGCTCTTCACCTTCGCGGCAATTTCTTCGGGAGACGCCCGGTGTTTCCACTCGTGCAACAGTCGCTTGAACATCTCAACCGGTCCGAGCCTAGATATTTTGCGCAGGCGACCAAACACTCCGAGCTCCTCGTACGTCATCCCCATATCCTCTTCGTCTGTTTGAACGTAATCATCACGGATGGGCTCCAACTCGGCGGTGGGCGGTGCTTCCTCAACCAATGCGAGAGTTGGGTAGCCCAACTTGTCTGCCCCCCAGCGCAGGAAAGACCGAAGGTCTCTCTTGCTAATGCCACCAATAGGGTTGATATCTGCCGATGAACAGTCATACTTCGTCATGTAACCGCGAAGTCCCTCGTCCACGTTTGCACTTCCAAGAACCAACAAAAACCCACCTCGACCCCGAACCCAAGGCATCAGTTGAGCCAGCACAAATGAGAGAACCATGCGGATCCTCGCCTGAATGTTCTGCAGAGCTAAGTTTTCCACATCGCTACCTCCGTCGACCTTGAACTTGGGTGTCTTCTGCGTCACAGAGGTGAAAAATGCAATCACTGCTGCGACCACGGCATCGATCCTGACATCGAGATGAGAAGCCCCAATCTCAGCAGCCAGTGCGGAGGAACGACTCCTTGTCGCAGCGCTGCTGTTCTCGCTGCCCAGGTAGACCGTCTGAAACAAGATCCGGGCCAGCTCTTTCGCCGACGGAAGAGAATCGGTTCCTTCAATTCGAGCGATTCGGCGAATGTCTGCAGCGGCTACATCATCCCCTGATATTGCTGCTGCTGTTGCTAGCTGGCACATTGAACCAACAATCGCAGCTGTCGAGGAGCTGTCGGCACCACCAGAAAGAGGTAAGAGGTATCCACTCGCACCTGAACGGCGAAGATAATCCCAGAGCCAGCATGCCGGCCCGAGTGCAATCTCTTCCTGTGGTAAATGATAGCGAATCTCACACGGGGGATGTGGTACTTGCGAGACATAATCCGTTGGGCATAAAGTGAACGGGACGCGTATCGTCGGATACTTGTCACTCGCTGAGGCTTGTACCGCCATACTCTGGAAAGCACCGCGAAATCCAACCACGGCATCTAGATCAACGTTAGCAGTCACCACCTCGACTTCTTGAATCGCAAACTGTTCTCCTTGTGCGACGATTTCCCCGTTAACTGCGATGCACGCGCAGCCGTCGTAATAAAGGCGCCCACCGTCGCATCCACGTTGATTTGCGTACATATAAACACCACCGCACTTTCCTGTAGCCGAACGAATGAGATCCGTCCGAGTGTTTAGTTTACGGAGCTGATGATGACTGCCGCTGCCGTTGCTGATGACCTCAACTCCGTTCAGTGCCATCTGAATGTGCGGGGCGGCTGGGGTGAACAGTTCTTCACAAGTTTCACTTCCCATGCTAGCGTCGATGAAAGTGAGTATCGCATCGCCGAAAGGAACGTAGGACTGACCGGTCACGGCAACGATCGCGGGAGGTAACTGATGATCCTCAATCTTCTTTTGGTGTTGCCATGCCGTAAACCAGCGCGACTCTCTGTAGTTTCCGTCGTTGGCGAGGCAGAGCTTGGGGCGAATAAAGAGAATCTTGCGGTTCAGCACAAAGACTCTGCAATTATACCGGACCCCTCCGTGAATGACAGGCATGCCGACGTCGCAGACTATGTCGTCGGTTTCGTCTCCATTCAATAGTTCGACGAGGCTTTCCCACGAGTGCTCCGTTGTGTCCAGTTCAAGGAAGTGATCTTCGCACCCATAACCCGGCAACTCAAGCTCGGGTCCGAGTCGGTACCGAGCACCTCTTTGCTTGGCTTGTTGAATTGAGGCTTTCACCCTTTTAACGTTGCCTTCGAAGTCGAGGGCCCACTGGTTAAGAACACAACTCGCGAGACATGTTATCCTCATGGCAATGCCGCAATTTGCGACGCTTCGTTCGATGCAGAGTTGAGTTGTGACTACTGTTCGTTTGACTCTAAATGTGCGTGAAGGGTAACTCGCGCCAATAAATTATACGAAACTTACCCCCTCAGTAAATGAACAGACCTGTATATGCTGTAAAAGCTACGCCACCTGCGACGACGAAACAACAAAGGAAGTTAAGGCAAGACCGCCGGGTGAATGGACACATATCTGATAGCGTTATCATATTTATTATTATTATCATTATTATTAATATTAATATTATTATTATTTTAACATGCATGCAACACGGCGGGAAATGATGATTTTGCCTATTTTATTTGCACACGATATATAACCCTTTTAATCCTGAAAATCTATGTGCGAATTTCGCACAAAATCACACCTCGAGGGGCTTATACTTCGTGCGACTTAGCTCGACAACCATTGCGAGTCTTGGCACCGAACTCGAGGACGGCACGTGGGACGATCGGCGGAGTCGCGGAAAAATACGCTCTTGCTTGATCGGGTGACACGACTTTCTTTATTCATTCACAAACGTAGCACAAAAACACGGAGAAGAAACTTTGAACAAAAACTTTAGTGTCGCTTGGAACATGATGAAGAAACGATCGACATATCAGAGGAACATGACGTAAACGAAAGTAGGGACATCGCTAACGACCTCCTTCTTTGCTAAGGAGCTTTTGAATGAGCTCCTCGTGAGTGCCTTGACCGGCGCGGAGCTGGTCCTGGCCGGTGCGGAGCTGGTCCTGGCCGGTGCGGAGCTGGTCCTGGCCGGTGCGGAGCTGGTCTTGGCCGGTGCGAAGCTGATCAAACGTCGAGTGAAACTCATTTCGAAGCTTTTGCACCATGGAACGCAGGTCGTCATCAGTTGACAAGCTCTCCGAGGTCGTTGTTGACGGCTTCTGGAGTTTCCTCAGCAGCGCTACCAGCGCGATGCCTGTGAGCGCAAACACGGCCTGCGCCGCCGCGACCGAAAGGCTCAGTCGCGTCGTCGCGGGCACCTCCACGTTGCGGGCGCACTGAAAAGGGCTGTTCAGCTTGAGCGGAGCGCAGATTGTCTCGGGCGGATACTCCGAGGCGTAGCGTTGAATCGCGAGCTCCTTGGTGGTCGGGGGCTTGGGCTTGTCGAAGCAGCGAAAACCGTTGCCGTTGAGTTTAAATTTGGAGCAGATTGCATCGGCGCCGAAGTTACCATACTTGTCTGCAGGAGTGCCTAGGAGTTTTTCCCAAGCTTCAATCCCTTCGGGGACTGTGATGGACTTCATCGTGTATGAATAGGACCCGGCGCCGTAAGACGTGCAGTCCATTTTATAAATGAACATCTGATATTCGAAATAAAAGTCGCCATGAAGTTTAGCGAGTCCACCGCAGGTAGGGAATGTACCGGAAGCGGTAAGTCGTGTGTACGTCTCCGAAACGACATCCGTGACCCGTGTTGGGTAACCAATTCCATTTGCTTTCCCAAATGGATTATACTTTGCAATGTCGATAAGTGTCTTGTCAATGGAATTAGAACTAGGGTACGTGTAAACCGATTCGAGTGAGACCGTATCCAAAGATGGTGGAAGCACGGCAGCAGGACACTCGCTGACGTTATAATTCAAATTATAAGTATTGTCGTACGGCGGTTCTGGATAGCACGAATACCCATCACGTTTCCAGTCATTAGCCGCCTGATTGGTTTTCTGCAAAAAAGAGGATGCGTACCTGTCGTCGTAAAAGCTGATCACGCCTTTGTTCGAGTCGCCGTCGCTCGCAAAGTCATAGTCGTAGTGGACATAATTGGCGTGTTTGGTCACCGACTTGACGTTCGTCGCATCGGGCACATTTACGTTCTTTACGCATTCATCGAAACTCCAGTCCGTGCTCAGACCGTGCAAAGTGGTCTTCTGGAGGGGCTTGCACGCAAAGCCGGGCTTTTGCCACTCCGAGGTGACGATAGATTCCAAGCTCACGCGCTGCGCGGGAAGCGAGTAGTACGCGAAAGATCCAAACATCACACATAGAGTGATAAAATACAAGATGTATCCAAATATACGAATGCGCCATTTCGACCCGCCGATGGGTTCGATCTCCGCTTTGATGTTGAAGAAGAAGTCGGGAATCGGGACGAGAGTTTCTAAAAAGGACGAATCTTGTTGGTCACGTTTGCTTCGTTGTAGTTCTGCATCAATTTTTGACTGTATTTCGGAAGAGTCCGCCATCTGTTGCACGAAGTGTTTAAAAGTTTATTTCCAGAGCGTGAAGGTGATGTGTCGCGCGTGTTTTGGCTGTGGTCTCTCTCCTTGGAAGTGATGCTAAATGGTGAAGTGATACAGCAAACTTTCATTTATTTTCCTGAAATTTAACTAATAATACGAAGGTACGTACGTACGCATATCTTCGTACGAATGAAGGTAATATTTAGTCTATGCGCTAGATATATTTGGGACGAGGAACGCCAGTGACGAAGTCACATTTAGTGCCACATTCTACCCCAACTTTTTTGGAACTCTGTTACGTTTATTCGTGTTCTGATTGGTCGAGAGCTCGATCATTTGCAAAAGTCATAGACTAAACCACCGTACGGTCGTCGTTTGTTACTTTATTGCAGACTAACAAAACTGTGCGACGCCTTCCGTGTCTTTGGACGACGACTGTTCTGCGGGACGTCTTTATCGTTGCGCTTGGCGTGCACGTAGTCGTCGTCCTCACACGCACGCCACTTGTGAACGAAGAGTCGACGCCAAGGCGTCTTCTGGTGGGGCGATGGTAGACGTCGAAGTTGACCGATGTATCGATGAAAATTCAGCTTCAAACCATGGATAAGTAGCCCTTCTCAATGCGTCTTTCACCGAGGCTTCACCGAAGCTTCATCGAGACTCGTCCCAAATTAGCCTCCCGAACCGAACGTTCCTTGTTCATCAGTCTCACAGGGAGGCACCTACGGATAGATAGTCACTTTATTAATTAATTAACATGATAGACTAATAAAGTCTACCTTCGTTCGTATGACTAATAATGGTGTGTGGTTACGTTGCATCTTGTTGGGGTAGTTGAGGTGCAATCTTGTCGACCTCGCTGTCGCTATCGGTTTGCTAGGGGGGGTTGGGGCTACTCGGTGGGTTCGAGGGGGTCCGACGGGGAGGGGGAATCGATGTATCAGAATTCGGGACGACATCGTATAACTGCGCCGCCGTTCTTAATAAAAAGGTCAGACATCCTGCGAAGAAGAAGTAAACCTGTGCGGTAAGATTTGTGGCTTCGATTCAAACACTAGAGAAGCTCGACCAGTTCAAACAAGGCCAAAAAAGTGCGAGGAGACGGCTATGATGTCCGGATATACACACGAAACCGATGCGCATTTGTCCGTGTATGTACGAGTAGACGTCATCACGATGTGCAGCGCGAATCACTCAGAACTCAAGCAAGGAAACGCCTGCATAACGTCCTCATCGCGGCCAGATGGCTTGCCCAAACAGTTCAAAACATCGGCAACGCCCGTCGCGTATTTTTTCCGAGTTCCTCACCTCCTAGGGGACCGCGCATATTTTGAATCACGTCCAGAGACGGTCGGATGGCTCCGGTAAGTCGCACACCACCCGGCGAAGAATCGCGTGCGATAATCGCACATGCTTCTTTGGGAGATGGCGAGGAATGCGACATGACGAAGAAGCGAGTTACTCAAGCGGAAGCTCAGCGAACGGGCCCGCGAACAGTTGGATGACCGTTGGTGGTCGATGAAGGTAGCGGGAAAATTTTTCCCAGGCCCAAGACCTTTCGCGAAGTCGCGCCGGCTCTTGCGCTAGCGCGCGAAGTGGCTGAAAACATATGTTTTTGTGCGATTTTCGCACTTCAGGATTCAAAGGGATATAGATGATGGATAGGCACATATTGTAAAAACCACCAATATCTATCGTCAATCACCCACATCACGCACGATAAATAGCGAAATGCGCAAGTTGCACAAATTCGGAGGCATTGACAATAAAATACACGAATCTCGCCGAGCGCTCTCAGCGCTTCTCACGATTTCGAGTGCCACATCAGCGACTTGAGCGCTCTCGACCAATCAGAACGCCGTATTCGCCGGATGCCGCGCGCGGAACGGACCCCCCGCGCGGGCGCGCGAGGACACCCCACGCGCGGCGCGCGCGACGGGTGACGCGTGCGTCGACGTGCCACGAGTGTACCCCGGCCGCGGCGCGCCGACATTCGCGTCGGCGCGTCGACGCGGAGCCGGCGAAGCGGCGCGTCAGCGCGTTTCGTTGCGTCGGAGGAAAGAGGAATGGTTTGATCTCGAGAGGCGCGATAGTCACGGGCAGGGTCAGAAGCGCCGAAGGCGCGATGCACGGGCAGGGTCAGAAGCGCCGAAGGCGCGATGCACGGGCAGGGTCAGAAGCGCCGAAGGCGCGATGCACGGGCAGGGTCAGAAGCGCCGGAGGCGCGATGCACGGGCAGGGTCAGAAGCGTGAGTGACAGTTACGTACACCCAAAGCCCGACTCATCAATCCCTGAAACGACGAGTTAAAAAAGCATCCTCTCCATCGAAAATCACACTGAGCGGCGAAGAAGCGCGTACGGGCCCAACTTGCTTGTATTCAAAAAGCCCGTACGTATGAAATCCGACCAATCACGTGAATCGACAAATTCTCGTAGACCCCCTTTCGTAACGTTATTCGTTCTGTGATTGGTCACGTGGTATAGAAGCAAAATACAAACCAATCAATGAGAGGGCGGTATATGCTGGTACCGAAGAACTGTCTCGTCGCTATTTGCGGTTAACCCACCGCCGCGCGGGTACGCGCTGAACACGCACGCGCCAAGCGCAATACGGTTGGATACGTGTCGCACATGCCGCAGGCGGCGTCATTCACGCAAAAACCGCCGGAAAGCGCGGACATCGCTCGGTTCGTAGCGCCCGGAAGGACAAACAACCATTTCTCGGGTGCCGCATGAGCGTATGTACATATTCTGAATTTCATAAGGGTGAGCCACTTTTTTATCGATAACTGATAACCATAAGAACATAAGAACCTTATCATTAATGATAAGGTTCAAACATAAAGTTCTTACGCATAAATAATAATTCGGCCGGACAATGCATGTTCACCAAGTTCAAAAATTCGCGCCAGTAACTCACCGTCGTTGTACGTTTTTTGCCGCGTCACTTGGAGAGGCGCGGCGGCTACGAAGATCACATCGCCATGGCGGCGGTGAACTTCAGCAAGCTAATGTCGCCCGCCGACTTCACGAAAAAAATGGGGGTTGCCCGCTTGGTCCCCGGAAAGAATCCTGACCTGCACGTCCACAAGGACCTCACGCTGCGGGACCCGATCTCGGGTACCATGTGTGGGTGTGGAGTTTGCGAGCTCTTTGACGCCTACCATGGCGTAAGGAAACGGCGGGAGATCAACCGTGTCAGGTTGCAAGATGGTGTTCAAGTGGGTAAGCTTCCAAAAGTACACGAACCCCTTTTGTACGACAGCGGTCGAGAATTCGGTAACCAGGCGACGGATATTACCGTCTTGGGGCCTGAGGTTATCAAGATGCTTGACGACGCCCGGAGGGACCCTTCGAAGGACCAGGCGGTGGTGCAGGACCGCCTCGTCCAGCGCGATACGGTTCGACTTGGCCAGGCACAACAGGCCAGGCGCAACGATACCGCGCATGAAGGTCTTCGTGACGCCATCGCCAGGGTGAACGCGAACCCAGAAACCGCCGCTTCGGTTCTTGGTTTCACTCGGAACAAAAGCACCGGCGCGAAGCGGACGGCCGAGGCTCCTCCGGCCGACCCGCAGGAGCGCCTCAAGTTCGCTGCGCAGCCTCGCGGTGCCATCCTACTGCCAGGTAAGTCTTGACGCATTTTCAAGATGTTTACATCGTCGCTTAATGTTCTTGTTTACAGACCCTCGGCACACCTTGGGCGCAGTTGAAGCTGCCAGCATGCAGCGAATCATGGCTTCGAAGCACGCAGCCGGGGGGCGCGCCGGAGCTTCAAACTTCTGTACTAGCTCTAAGGCTCCCTTACAGGAGCTCAGCAACCGCGCCGAGCCGTCTGGCCTAGGCAAAGTTAAAGGAGCAGTCAAGATCGAGTCCAACAGCCCTCCGAGGTCTAGCACCGTCCTTCCTCCTGTTGTTGTCGACCTCACGTCCCCAACTGTTGTAAACAACAACACTGGCGGCGCAGGCGGCTATGGATTCTTCGGCGCTTCCGGGCCAGACATGCCCCGTGTCATGTCCGCAAGCGGAATCGCCGCTGCCAAACGGGCTGAAGGTGGCTCGATAACGACAAAGATTGGGAGGGGGAGCAGGCGTGCCGAGATGGAGGACACGCACGAGGCTGCGATCCACGCCGGGATCACCGGCCCTTCTGGGTAAGGCTTCGTATTTGTCTTTGTTCTTTTGAATTAAATTTTCTAAACGTCTGCACATCGCAGACCTGTCCCGGCTGCTCCGAAATTGCGTGTGCACACCATCGAGGAGATGTTAGTTCTCCTGGTACATGACGATGAGCTGAGCCACGCTTCACGAAACAACCTCGAGGGCAGCCTCTACGAGGCCCTCGGCAAATGCGAGGACGATGACTGGGACGAGTTGAGTCCTGGCGTCATCGACCTGCTTGAGAACGCACAGGAAAACATCACGCACCGTGCCCTGCGCCTTCTGGTGCGCGGCATATTGGTACGTGGTTCCAATGCATTGACTATATTTCAAGATGCTTTTGTATTTTCCTTTGTTTAACTTTTATCGTTCTCTTTTGTTTTTTTCACGACGCTCAACTAACACACTTATTCACAAATGTTTCAGCACAGATGAACGTGAACGACCTCGACAACGACGACGACGACGACGATGAGGAGGACGGCGCTTATAACTTCGACGAGTTCAAGGAGGCGTTTGAACTCGGGAGAGCTACGGGCGCCCAGCTGTTTGACTCGTCGGGAGAGACATTGGAGGATGACTCTTTCGACTCGAGTTACTGATGGTGAGAGATATAGACGATACGACGTGTATTAGATACGCACGGACGAGCATTAGCATCGCGACCTTTTTCATACACATTTACGGTTGTTTTATGAATAAGCCTTCAAATGTTTCTTTTGTGAACTTTATAAGATGCATCCACGAAAAGTTTGTCAAGAGATGAGGTGAAGATGTTAAGGTTCGTGTTGATAATACAAAAGCCAAAGAGGTGGCAATCAATAATAAAAATAATAAATCGTACGTCACGCATGGTACGCACGAGTGCGTGCTTCAATCCACGACGTAGTCGCTGAACTTGAGCCAAGACTTGCAAAGTCTCGGCGTGACTGCCGCAAGGGCACGGAAAGTTGCCCCGGGGATGTCACTAATGGACCCCAACGCATCTCGCCTCACATGCCCTTTCACCCACGCGAATAATGTTTCTATTGGGTTGAATTCCGGAGAGTACGCGGGCAGAAACATTAGTTCCATGTCATGATGCGCGAACATGGGTGTCAGAATGCGGCTCCTGTGAAAGGAAGCATTGTCCATCACCACAGAAACACCTCCATCTGGATAAGCCTGCAAGATGGTGGGGATCAGCGTAATAGCTACCCAATTCTCGAAGGTTTGGCCGTTGATGCTTCCAGTCTTCATGAAGCTGCAGTCTAGTACCCCATCGACTGTCATCGCCGCGAGAAAATTCCATTTGATGCCTCTCTCGCCTGTTTCGTGCGAAGCACCGGGCACCACCGCCTTATGTCCAGCCTGCGATCGTGCGTAATTTGTTTCGGCGTCAGCCGCGCGTATGCCCATCTCATCGACGAAAACGATGCGCCTCGCATCGCGTTCCGACTGCCACGCTTCGTAGTCTTTGATGCGCAGTAAATTTGCGGGTGCGTACTTGCGGTATGCGGCCTTGGTCTTTCGTTTTCTTGTTAAGCGTAAGTACTTTAACGCTCGGCAAACTGTGGATTCAGAAACGAGGACCTCCATGTCCTGCAACAGACGTTGCACGTACTCGGCGTGCTTAAGACAAGGCCTAGCCTTCGTGAGCCACTGCGATGCACAAGCGATAGGAGCGTTTCGCGAAGGTCAGAAACCAATGATGGGTTCGTGGTCGCGCGACATTATTCAAGAGAAGAGCGGCTTGCCAGGCCCGGAAAAACAAGCGGGTGAAACTCACCTTCAGGTAGAGCAGCTCCGGCAAACGGAGTTTCGGAGGGCGTCTTCCTGCTATTGGACGAGGCGACGAGAGGCCGGTTCGGTCGAACCACTCGACAATCTTTCTAACGCACCAGCGCGATCTGCTCGTCTCACGCGCGATCTGCGAGGCCGTGCAGCCTCCCACGTGCAGACTAAGTATTTCCAATCTGCACTCCCAGCTTAGCGCATGGCCATGACGGTAATGGCCGCCGGCATCGTTTATCTTATGTATGAACAACGGCGGGTCCCCGTATGATGAGGTTGCCACACTTGCCGAACATAAAATATATATAACGCTTAACAGCGAGCGTAGGTTCATGGCTGGCGGCAGCGCGCGAGTTCCCCCGCGCGTGACGATTTAACAAATCCACGCGAACCGCCGCCGAGCTCGTTTTTTCAAATCGACCGACCGCGACCGCCCAGGACATAACTCGCTTATGTTCTTACGAAAATATGTAAGCGGGTTATCGTTAATCGTTATTGAGTTAAGTTATGAAAAAAGTGGCTCACCCTTATGAAATTCAGAATATGTACGTACGTACCTTCGTACCTTCGAAGGTACATAATAATATGTACCTTGCTTCATACCGAAGGTATGATATTATTATTATTGTTACGACTCGGTACGCCCAGGTACGATCTCAGGGGGTCATGAATCAAATATATTTTTGACTGAAACATTAATATCATGGACCTCGAACGAAGGTACGAAGGTAATAATATTTTCCCGAAGACTCCCCCATTTTTACGCCCCGGTACGCCCAGGTACGATCTCAGGGTCCATGAATCAAAGTAATTTTGTCTGAAACATAATATGGATATTTTATTATTACCTTCATATTTACCAAGTAATAAGTAATAAGCAAGGTACGACCTTCAAGCAATGAATGAAACGTATGTACGTATGTACCTTCGTACCTTTAATAATATTATTTATTTATTTAATTTACCTTCGTATTACCTTCGTACTTATTACCTTCGTATTACTTATTATTAGACAAATTACCTACCTGTACCTTCGTATTAGATGGTTAAATAATACCGAATGAAGGTACCTTCGAAAGTTCGTAAGGTAATTTAGTTCGTTCTAATAAACACGGCGGGAAATGATTTTGCCAGTATTTTGCCTATTTGCATATATGATGATATGCATGGATATTTTTTATTATTATCTTCGTTCGTGTTATTATTATTTACTATCTTCGTACCTTCGAACGAAGGTAGTTTTTTTCTACCTTCGTTCGTACCTTCGTTCGTACCTTCGAAAATTACGGGTTACGGGGGCGCCAAAAGTTACGGGGCCCCGTTGCATTTTCCGGCTCGTCCGAGCCCCGTAAATCGCCTCATATCTTACGAAGGTAACTAAAATCCATGCATACGATTTTCGGAGATCGCGAAAGCGCAAAAATCACGAGCTGCTTGCTTCTACACAAAAAACGCATACGATCGACCAGATTCACAAGCAAGACGGTATATTAATAACGCGCGTGGGTGTCGCGCGAGGGGCGGTGCAAGCGTGGGCAAACGGGAGCGGTGTGTGTCTGGTGTGTGTGGTGTGTGGGGTGTAGGTTGTGGTACGATGCTGCCAGATCAGGAGGAAGCTGGAAGCAGAGGTGATGGGTCCCCAAGGGATCTGCACGCGCCTCCGCAAGAGGGCGGGGCGGCCAGCCGCAAGGGCGGGCTAACGACCGGCGGCCTCGGCCACCGGTTGGGTAGGGGGAGAACAGCAAATAGGGGGGAGAGACTTTGAGAGTGAACCGGGCAGTGGGCACCCCACGCTGGGGACCCGAGGCGAAAGCGCGGGTCTGAGCGCGCGGGTTGTGGGCCGCAAACGGGCGGCCCCGGACAAGACCGGGGACAAAACCGCACCGTTCCGACACGACTAGGGAGAACTACGACTTCCGCACTGCCAAAACCTTGATACGCCGTGAGCTAGAGTAGCTGTAGCGAGGGTATCACATCTATCTACCTATCTATCTATCTAGTAGGTTGTGGTACCGTGTATCGTCGCGGTGGCGTGGGTGTGGTGCAATTATTCCACGCAGTTATCCTCCACTCAAGATGGATATGCGTCAACGCGAGTTACATGCAAGGTACGTTTGCTCTGCCTCTCGCTGTATGCGGACAGCATGAGCAGCAGAGCAGGCTTTTGGTGTTGAAAAACGCAATGTCCGTAGTCCAGCTAGCTAGTACGAAGGTACGAAGGTACCGAAGGTACCGAAGGTAGTTAGGTCCAAGGGCGGGAGGCCGAGGCTGCTGGGCGGTTTATTGACTCAAGAGTCAAGTTTTTTTCCAGAAGGGCTGACCGCATGCTACAAATACAATTGCGTGTTGTATTTTCAAGCTATTCCCCTGCCCGCAGAGCCACGATAAGGAACCGTTTATCATTATTCGATTTCCTCCACAGTTTTGAGGATACCTGTTCCGTGTGAAATACTTTTAATCAATATTCTTCTCCCCTCATGAAAAGCCACACATTCACGGATATCGGCAACGCCCGGAAGCGAGGACAAGTGCGAGGGAGCATGGGCGAGATCGGCAGCCCGATCAAGGTCACGACATATGCGTGTGTGCTGGGACATTTGCTCTCCCGATAACGCATTGAATTTCCGCTTCCCTTTCACCCCCCGGTTCCCGGCTCCGTCGGCCAACCACCAGTTGTCATTTGCTGCAAAGGTCTCAAAAATGACGGAAACTTTGTCACATTCTGTATTGTGAAACGCACATTCGTCACGTAAATATTCAATCAACCGCTCGGCTACAATAATATCACCTCCCGGCCTTGCGCAAAATAGTAGCGCTATCTCACGTTTCAGGCCAAACGAATCCTTGAGGGCCAAGATGCAGTTGCGAAGGAGAATAGAATTCGTCGCATTGTCACTTTGTGTCCAGTTCCAGCACACGTCTACTTTGTGGGTGCCGCGGGCAAAAGTGATTTTACTGAAATGCCCGCTCCGCAGTGTCATGCCATCCTCCTTCGAGAGATGATGTCGACGGCGAGCGTGAACGGGCGCGCGTACGAATGAAGGTACCCAGTGTACTAATAACAAAATAAACCCAGTGTACACCTTCATTCATTATTTAATAAATAAATACGAAGGTACCTTCATTCGAAGGTATTTCGAAGATGGATTATTAAAATAATATCATAATATTACTGTTAAGTACCTTCGAAGGTAATACGAAGGTATGTACGAAGGTACGAACGAAGGTAATACTTAATACGAAGGTAAAATTAAATAAATAAATAATATTATTAAAATTAATTAAATAAATAATATTATTAATTAAATATACGTAATAATTTATTTGTGAATAAATTAATGTACCTTCATTCATTCGTTCGACAACTTTTTTGTTGTGTTTCCAGCAGACAGAAGACAGATGTGGCCTGCTGGTTCATTATCCCTACGAGGCAAAGTTATAATCACGCGCTGAGCGATCAAATCGTCCACACGATGTCAGCGTCTCTGTGTCATGCACAACAGAAGCAATTGGCACTTTCATTTTCGCTCGTCCTTCTTTTTTGTATTGTTTCTCTTCGGTACACCTCCAGGAACGTTCCTTCGAAAGTAGGTACCTTCGAAGGTATTAAATTTCCACCGCCCAGTCGCTTTCGTTGACGCTCCTTCGCCGTTGTCCATCAAACCATGCCCGGTGCATTCGCGAGACCTTGAAGTGTACAAGAGACCAATTGATGGTCGGCGACAATTATGTGCCGAGAGCTCCCAAGGAGCTGGCGGCACACGCTGCATGTCACCGTACGGCACTCTTCAGCCAATATGGATGTACGATTGGGGTAAGGTCAGTGTGGACTGGGAAACGAAAACTTTCCGTCATCTATTCAGACCTGAATGCCAGTTATTCCTGCTAAGCCTGCTAAGGAACTCCATAAATACGAGCACGATGGACCTTATCCCAAACGCAGTGATGTCGACAACTTGGACTCTTCTTGTCCCAAACGCAGTGATGTCGACAGCGTGGACTACTACCAGCGAGCTACGTTAATGATGGCAGCGCTTGAAGCCGCGCGCGCGAGTTTTGTGATGTTCGAACTCGGTGGTGGGACATGCAAATGGATAATCGATGCTTTTCGATTTTTCGTGATGAACAGACCATACATTCCTGTTACAGCATCCTGTGTCGAAGCCGATCCCCTCACCGTCGAATATGCCCGTGCCACGCTCGAATTGATTGGTCTTTCCCACAGCACAGCATACCTGTATCATGGCGCTGTATCGACAAAAGATGCCGAAACTCAACTATCACGCAAGAACAACGCACTATCTTACGGAGGATTTTATGGAAGAGGTGTCAATGATACCGCGAGCAGGGTCTCTACATTTTCGCTAGGAACCTTGTTGTCCCAGTTTTGGATGATCGATCATGTTGACATCGACTGTAACGGCTGCGAAGACCAACTTTTTGGAGACGAAAGCACTTTGCAAGTTATGACATAGAGAGTCAAATCAATATTTGTTGAAACGCACACTGCTCAGAAGCATGAAGTTGTTAAAAAGTGGGTTGGATAGTAAAGGTTGGCTGAAGGATTGTCCGTTTTACTTGGATTTTCCCGAGCAAGATCCGGTGAGTGGTGAAGTAAGTCCGGTAGACAAAGGACAAGGCGAGTTCATTCCTGAGCTAGCGGGATATTTCTGGTGCCTAAACCCACGATACCACTTGATGTGAGGCGGCTGCTGCGGCCGAGGCGATCGCAACACCACCGCCGCCTGCTCCCCAACCTGCCGTTCTCGTCAACGTCACCTCGCACGCACTCACTCCCCTGTGTGTCTTCCGCCTCCTCACGATCACCGACCTAAACTTTCTGTTGAATGTGTATGGTAAAATACGTCGGAGCGCGTGCGCGGTCGTCGTCAAGAATCGTCAACGCGAGTTACGCGAGTGTCGTGCATAGAAACCTTGATGTTTAATTACAATGTATGGAATCACTTCCTACCGCGCACGCGTCACGACAGTCGCCTTGGGACGGTGGCATACGGTGACGGGTTGAGCGTAGCGCGTCGACGACACTGTCTTCGGCGGGCCACCGTGCATCCCCGCTGCCATATATCGCCGTCCATCTCCGAGATCTTGGACAAGCCCTAGCGTACCCGCCGGAGACACGTTTTTCGGCGGGCTCGTGATCCCGCCTTGGAGACGCGGCGCCCCGTAGGAGGGCTTGGGCCTTGACGGAAGGTATGTTCCCTAGTGGTTTGGTGAGGGTTCCGCGGCCGCGGGTCGAGCGTTACCCATCGGCGACAACGTCTCCTGGTGGGCTCTGTGCATCCCCGCGCCCGCGGAACCCGCCCCACTTTACTGAATCTGCCGCCGATCAAGCCCTAGCACGTCCGCCGGGATCGTGCTGAGCGCGTGTGTGGGAAAGAAGACCACTGCCAGGGTGTCGTGGGAGCCCTTGCCCGAGGACTCTGTACCGGCCCTGCGGACGCCGCGTTCCCGATCCCTTCCCAGGGACCGCGGCGTAAATCCGGCCCGGCGCCCCTGACGAGGAGATCCTTTTTAGGGTTGAATCTGAAGGGTGCGCTCGGGTGTAGTGTGAGCCGGGAGCCATTGCTCGGGGGTCGAGCAATGGGACGGAGTTGGGGGGGGAGTTCCACCCGGCCCCTGTGGAAGTTCGCTTGGCGAATCCCACAGGTACAATTCCGCCCCGCGGCTTGACGAGCCGTGGGATTAAGGGGGAAGTCGATGGAAGGGGGGGAGGACAAAGGAAGGTGGGGCGCAGGAGCCGCCGCGTGCCGGATGGAATCAGGCGATGGACCGAAGGCGGAGCGGGGGGTGGCAACATCCGTCGGCAGTCTTGAAGGAGCCGGGAAGTCGATCGCTTTACGAGGGTATAGCCTACGACCAGCTCAATGGATGCTGGTGTACGAGCCACCATTATCCACGTTAATCATATCATATCATATCATACAATGTATGGAAGAAATAAACAGCGTCGGCCGCTTACCGAGAGGTAACTCTAGGAACAACCGGGCCGAGTCTACGGGTCTCGATTTGTATATATAAATAAACATCGACTCCTGGTTAGTTGACGATACCATACATCGATGACGCGTGCATTGAGCCTCGTGTCTCCCCTCGGATCGAAGACACCCTCTGGTCGTTCGCCGAGGTTCCAACACCGTTTGCACATCATGAAGCGATTCCAGTTACGATGGTGACAAGGGGCGGGGCAGATCCAATCGCCCGGCTTGACGCCCTCGTCGCCGTTTATATCCTGGCTGCGTGCTTCGGTTTGGAGCCAGCCTTCTTCCGCGACTTGAAGCGTGTCAGCAAAGCCAGGGGGTGGGCGGGGCGGTGGTGGGCCTTGCCGCTGCTGAGCGTCGCCTTGGGCGGCGCCGCCGCGCCCCCCGCCGCGCCCCCCGCCGCCATGTTGCCCAGGCGGCGGGTTCTCGTGCTCGTCAGGAACGACGTGTACCTCGTCGACAATCTCTACTTCCAAGCCTGAGCTGAAGGCGTCCATGTCGTCGTTGGGACCCCCTCCGGCAACCTGAACGTCACCGTCGCTGTCGCTGAGACTGTCATCAGAGTCCCCGGTGGGGTCGACAACGGGGGCGTCACCGTTCGGTTCCTCGTCGCTCTCGCCCTCCGATTCGGTGCCGATGATGCCCTCGTCGAAGTCGTCGCCGTCCTCGTCGAAAACGTCGCCGCGGCGAAGATCGCCATTCTCGCCATCGCCATCGTCGCCGGAGTCGTCTGAGACTTCAACCACTTCGGTGTCGCTCGTGCGCCGTGCCGGGCTCTTCGGTCGCGAAGCCATCGCTGGAGGCGTTTCACGCACCAACTGGGCAGGCGACTGGCCGTCCCCCTGAGCGCCGCGGGGATGCGGCGAAGCCATCGCACCGAGGATCGCGGCGGCGGCATCGCGCCCGCGGTGTCCACCGGGGTTCAGAGGCGCCGGCGCCGTGAACATTCCGAAGTCCGGCGTATCCGACTGAATGCCTTGATCAGGGGGGTGGATCGGCGCGACATCCATGGCGTGAACGTCCCGGAACACCCCGTCGAGGTCCCCGCGGATGCCGTACGATTCTGACCCGTGATCGTACCCGAGCACCGTCCCGCGCATCACCACGTGGTCACGCAACCTGCAAAGAACCCTCTCCTGTTTCACGTGTTTGCGTCCCCTGTTGCCCCACAATAGTTCTGACGGCGCGGAGCGTCGTCGTTGAGACGGTGGCGCGCCGACGGGGTCTGCGTTGAGAGACGATGTGCGACGAATCGTGAGCAAGAGGAGAAAAAACGACGGCGGTCGCGCCCATCGTTGACGCGGCCACGGGCAGGGGAGGTCGCGCGGGTGACGCTGGCGCGCCGCGCGGACTCCGACGACATTCGAGATGGCGACGCCGGCACGGGCGCGCCGGGAACCGATGCGCACGTCGTAGCGGGCGGGGTGCGACGCGATGCCGCGGAGCTCACCTGGTGATGCATAGTCAGCATCCGCGCCTCCATTGCGCTTCGACGCGCGGCGGCGGTGGTTGTCGTCACGCATATCGCGATCAATCGTTTCGCTGATGGCTTGGAGTCGTCGCTCTCGCAAAGACGGGCGCGCGTGTTCAAGTGGAACAGGCGTGCGGAGGTGCTAGCGCAGGCGAGAAGTGCGCAACCGAGACCGTGCGTGCTGAACTTTCCTCGCTCGAGATCAGGTTGTCGAAAAGTAAATTGCGAAAGTTGAGTAGTCGCGCACAAGCAAACAGTCACAGACGCCGATCGAATTTCGTTCAACTCGTCAGACTGACCCCCACGTGTCAACGTGCCAACGGGGGGTCATTTTGCCCATAGGCGCTGTGTCAAATTGGCACGACGGTAGCTTATTTTTTCCCGAAAATGTTGGTGCCGTTGGCTCAATTGACACAGGGTTTTCGTACGGGGGCCAGTCAGAAAAAATGGTGCCGTTGGCACAATTGACACCTCTGGTAGTCCACAACAAACCCTAAACCTAGCGCCCAAAACTGAGCTCGTTTCACTAAACCCTAAACCCTAGAAGTACTTACAGGTGTAGCTCGTCGGAACAACACGGTGCGCCCGTCGATTGAAGATTCTAGGTGCTCAAGTGAGCTTGTCAAAAGACTCAAGCCGCTGTTGCCTTCCTTGCTGTAGTCGTCGATCTCATAGCCATAGTTAGTCAAGGAAAGCAAAACACTTCTCAATCTGTGTTTACCTCGATCATGTTGTCCCCGCACCTCACCCATCCTCTCTGAAACAAGCTCAACAAATATGAACTTTGGCGTCAATTTAGACTGGAAGAATTCGTTACCACCAAGAAATACAGATGGTTCGAAGCCTTCAACATCAATTTTCATCACGTCTATCGTGTCTATCGTGCCAAACATTCCCGTGCGCATAGCGTTGTCAAGAGTAGTTGTATTCATCCAGCCAAGAGGTTCATAGTTTTTCTCGACAAACACCTTCCTCGTTTCATCATCACAGACTGAGTGCGTGTCTCCGATATTCAATTCCTTTTGTTGGAACAACTCGCACTCCCTTCCTTTGTGGTCAAGGCCTAGTCGATTTAATTGAAAACGCGTTTCGTAATTTTGCACAGCTTGTACGGAGGCACACATCAATTCCGCATTTCTTTCGAATGGTTCAAAGGCAACGACAGTGTGACCCAAGTGTAGAGCAGCGAGGGTAAACCATCCTATATTTGCTCCGACATCTACGAGTACTCCCTTTTTCGCCGTCTCGGGGGAACATTTAAAGGAATCGCCGCAGCCCAGAATATCCATCAATTTTTCTGTGTCTTGTGTTTCCCAGGCTCCAGCTTGCTCGATAGTATTGGAGACAATGTCCTTGACTTTACCTTTTCTGTAGACATGCATGGCAAACTGGGTGTGTAAAGTTCTGGCTTGGACTACTTGGCTATCATCACTCGAAGGGCCTACAAACGCCTCACATGCGGAGGGTCTGTGGGTAGCACTGGAACGCGAAATTACTTTGGCGTTGCCGACTTCTGAGCTTTTCATATGGGATTCACCCGCTTGATCTGACGACAGTAATGTAGCGCATCGATAAGACCGCTGAGAGAGCGTTGTGCAAAGTGCGATGCCGCCGATGACAACTAAATTTGCCAAGGATTGCCTGAAACGGCGCCTCATTTAAAATTGACTTTATTTGGCCACGCACGACTCCGGTTCTCACACATATGTACGTACCACTATGAAAAAAGATCATGTAAACTTCATGTAAATAAATAAACTTCATGTAATTTTCATGTAAATAAACTACCTTCGTAGTAATTTTCGCGTGATTTTGGGACCAGATCATCATGTAATTTTCCCAAATTACATCATCTCGTATCGGCATTTTTGGCCCTTCATTCGGAGATCATGTAAACTTCATGTAATTTTAAAAAACGAACGAATAGATCTGTTATTAGTTGTCACCGAATGAAGGGTCAGTTCGTGCATGTATGTATGACTATATAGTGAATGAATAAATAAATATTCATACATCATATTATCTTCAATTATTATTACCTTCGAAGGTAGTACATACCTTTATTTGTTCGAACGAAGGCCTGACTACTTTCACCGAGCCCATCGGCGAGATACCAGGTACCACGAACCGGGACGGCAACACCAACAGCCTGCGACCAGACATCCGAGTCGACGGCCTGCGAGACACCGGCATCACAATCCTCGCAGACGTCTCCATCACCCACATCATGGACTCGGCAGCCAACCACACGAGCCAACCACGACCCCGCCAAGGCAACTCGGCTCCCAGCGGCGATCCCATCATGAAACGCGAGACTGAGAAGAACAACAAGTACAAGGCTGCGGCTGAGGCGGTGCACAAGGAATTCATCCCGCTCGTGATGGACACGTAGGGACGGATGGGCAAACCGTTCCTCAACCTCCTCAAAGACGTCGCCGCACACACCGCCCACCGAGCCTCGGGCAACGTCAACGAGCGAACGCAAGCCATCTACGACTCCATCGACCCGCCGAACGAGCTCCGAAACCGAATCCACCTCCGCAACCTCGCCCTCGTACACGTCGCGCTTATCATCTCGCTCATGCAAAGGGTCGCCGGATTGACCGTCACCAACGACCGCCAGCACGGCGCTCGTGGCGGAATGTACGGAGCACACGAACACTACGTGCAGCTGTACCCGGTCACTAACTTCTAATAGACCATATTCCCTATCTATCGTTGACTCGTTGATTTGGGAAATTTCGATTATCCCGTAAGTCATATCTTCATTCGTACGAACGAACGAAGGTACGAAGGTATTTATTTATTACGAAGGTAAATTATTATGAATGAACGAACTTATTAATTAATAAATACCTTGATTATTATTTGATCGGTAAATAAGTTATTATTACCTTGCTTATTATTATTACTTCGTTCGTAAATTTCAGGAAAATAATAATAAAATAAAGTTTGCTGGATCACTTCACCAATTAGCATCACTTCCAAGGAGAGAGAGACCACAGCCAAAACACGCGCGACACATCACCTTCACGCTCTGGAAACAAACTTTTAAACACTTCGTGCAACAGATGGCGGACTCTTCCGAAATACAGTCCAAACCGGATGCAGAACTACAACGAAGCAAACGCGACCAACAAGATTCGTCCTTTTTAGAAACTCTCGTGCCGATTCCCGACTTCTTCTTTAACATCAAAGCGGAGATCGAACCCATCGGCGGGTCGAAATGGCGCATTCGTATATTTGGATACATCTTGTATTTCATCACTCTATGCGTGATGTTTGGATCTTTCGCGTACTACTCGCTTCCCGCGCAGCGCGTGAGCTTGGAGTCTATCGTCACCTCGGAATGGCAAAAGCCCGGCTTTGTGTGCAAGCCCCTCCAGAAGACCACTTTGCACGGTCTGAGCACGGACTGGAGTTTCGATGAGTGTCTTGCAAATGTGAAACCCCCTGATACGACGAACGTCAAGGCGGCGACCAAACACGCCAATAATGTCCACTACGACTATGACTTTGCGAGCGACGGCGACTCGAACAAAGGCGTCATAAGCTTTTACGACGAAAGGTATGCATCCTCTGTTTTGCAGAAAACCAACCAAGCATCTGAGGACTGGAAACGTGATGGATATTCGTGCTATCCTGAACCGCCGTACGACAATACTTATAATTTGAATTATAACTACACTGAATGTTTCGATGCCGTAAAGGTTCCAGGAGAAGATTCAGTAACCTCTACTACGAGTTCCTCCGATTCTTTCGCTTACTATCCTTTCGGAACCGATAATCTGGAATATGCTTACGGTAACGCTAACGTTTACCGGAGATTGGAAAATATTCATTGTTGCACGAGGTGGTGTGGTCCCCTCCTTCCAGGAGGAGCCAGAGTCGCGAACGGAGATCCAGGAGTGCGTGTCAAGGCAAGTTATTGTGCATCATCATCATCACTTGACCTAGAATCTGCCATTTCGGCTTGGAAGGAGATTCTTGAAACGCCGGCCGACCAGTATGGCAGCTTCGGCAACCAGTTGATTTGCTCAGTGTTCAAACTCAACGGCAACGGTTTCCGCTGCTTCGACAAGCCCAAACCCCCGACCACCAAGGAGCTCGCGATTCAACGCTACGCCTCGGAATACCCGCCCGCGACCATCTGCGCGCCGCTCAAGCTCAACAGCCCTTTTCAGTGCGCCCGCAACGTGGAGGTGCCCGCGACGACGCGACTGAGCCTTTCGGTGGCCGCGGCGCAGGCTGTGTTTGCGCTCACAGGCATCGCGCTGGTGGCGCTGCTGAGGAAATTCCAGAAGCCGTCAACAACGACCTCGGAGAGCTTGTCGACTGATGGCGATCTGCGTTCCATGATGCGAAAGCTTCGAAATGAGTTTCACTCGACGTGTGATCAGCTTCGCACCGGCCAGGACCAGCTACGCACCGGCCAGGACCAGCTACGCACCGGCCAGGACCAGCTACGCACCGGCCAGGACCAGCTACGCACCGGCCAGGACCAGCTACGCACCGGCCAGGACCAGCTACGCACCGGCCAGGACCAGCTACGCACCGGTCAAGGCAGGCACGAGGAGCTCATTCAAAAGCTCCTGAGCAAAGAAGGTGGTCGTTAGCGGTGTCCCTACTTTCGTTTACGTCATGTTCCTCTCATATGTCGATCGTTGCTTCATCATGTTCCGAGCGACACTAAAGTTTTTGTTCAAAGTTTCTTCTCCGTGTTTTTGTGCTACGTTTGTGAATGAATAAAGAAAGTCGTGTCACCCGATCAAGCACGAACGTATTTTTTCGCGACTCCGCCGATCGTCCCACGTGGCGTCCTCGAGTTCGGTGCCAAGACTCGCTATGGTTGTCGAGCTAAGTCGCACGAAGTATTAGCCCCTCGAGGTGTGATTTTGTGCGAAATTCGCACATAGATTTTCAGGATTCAACCGGTTAACATGTCCTTATTTAGATTGACTTGATTGGTTTGTCTTAATATCATATTGAACGAAAATAAATAAATAATAAATCACGATCGATAATATGAGCGATTCGATATTATAATAATACGAAGGTATCACTATGAAATCGCGAATGGTAATTTTGTGGTAATTTTGTGGTACTTTTGTGGTACAAATTAAATAATAGCCCGTTTTCGTCAATTTTTGTGGTACTTTCTTTTTTTTTTTTGCGGGGTCCGCGCACAGCTGGGACTGCATCGCGCTTGGCCAGCCAAGCGCGCTGCATTTCAAGCGGAGCGGCGCCGCCCAGCAGCGGGCACGCAGGAAAATATTATTGTTATTTGCATTATTATTAAATGCAAATAATAATAATATCGTGCCCACGCGCACGTAGCATATTATTGCTGCTGCTAATAGATATCTAGCAATAATATATATGTGTCGTGCTGCTATTATTATTAATAATAATATTTTTTCTCCGTGCGAAATATCAGTGCGAAAATTAAATAATTCGTATTAATATATGAACGAAATAAAACGTACAAATATTATTATTATTATTAACGCCGAGCCAGCGGCAAGCGCTCGCTTCATTTATTAAAAGTACCACAAAATAAGTACCACAAAATTATGTGGTACTTTTGTGGTACTTTCGGCAAATAAAGTACCACAAAAGTACCACTCAGGAATAAAAAGTACCACAAAATTATGTGGTACTTTTGTGGTACTTTATTTGCCGAAAGTACCACTCAATTTTGTGGTACAAAAGTATCAAAATTACCATTCGCGATTTCATAGTGTATGATTATTGTGATTTTTTGAAATCGTATGGCCAAATAGAATGTTGCCTATACGTGCTGTTTATATATGCATGCCTATCTTGCCCATCTTGCATTGCATACGTGCGTGCATATCCATACATCATCATAGGCAAAATATAGGCAAAATCATTTCCCGCCGTGCACGAATGAAGGTACCTCGGAGTTATTTTTTCCAGCGAGCGCGCGTGACTTGCTCCGCAAACGGACTCGTTCCGGATAAGAATTCCCCAGCGGCCGAAGAGATAGCTCTAGCTAGCTAAGAGTGATTTCATCACGAATGTCCGTCCGCAGGTGTATCGGCGAAGCCGACGATCGATACATACTTACAGCCGACTAATGCAGGTGGGTGGGTGGGATTTTGTGGATATGCTCCATCTTCTCTAATTCAACGGTCGAGGGGAGACATGTCCAGCAGACCAACCCGAAAGTGGTTTAGAATAATTTTTAGTAGCTTCTTCTTGGCAACTATTGGCCTGGTCACACCTTTGCTTCGAACTGCAAGCTCTGCACACCATGCTAGCAAACTGCGCTCAACTTCTTTCAGAAGGCACTTGAGCGTGGTGTTTCAGTCTGGAGGGCATTATGGGAAGAACGCAGTGCACTTCTTACTGCAACGGACATTCCCCGAAATCGACATTCGGTATACGCTTGTTGAGCGGAATACTAGGCTTGTGCCCTCGGAATATGATATTGTGGCCGAGAGTTGCCCTCATTTCCAAAGGCACGAGACAACCCCATGTCGGTACACATCAGGCGCTTGGGTCCAATTTTCAGGAGAACCTGGGAAACACTATCGCGATGAAAAATGGTGTCCGCACCATGAGATTCCGCTCGTTCGTTTGGACACAACTTTGAAGTATTATGCAAAGGTGCATCCTGAAACTCATTTCATATGGGCACCTTATGCTTGTGATGGGGTTCCTCGTCACAAGGCAACGCTGAAGAGTCGGAACCTCGACAATTTTTTTGACAGGCCTTTCCTCATCGCTTGGATCAGTTCCAACTGCGTGTCGTATAGGGCGTCAATGTGGCGTGCTTTGAAGCAAGTCGCCGATGCGAAAGGCGTAACTGGTGTCCACGCCCTCGGAAAGTGTGAGAACAACATGGATTCCGTAGGTAACCGGGAAGCACGAGGTTCAAATCCTTCGACCTACTCCAAATATAAGTTTGTACTAGTCATGGAAAACTATCCTGAGCCGGGATATGTATCTGAGAAGCTTGTCGACGCACTTGCAGGAGGCGCGATCCCTATTTACTACGGCGACATATCAGCTGCCAAACTCATCTTTAACGAGTCTGCTTTCATTCACATCCCTTCAATATGGAGATCCGTGAACGCTTCTATCGCGGAACCGCCTTCTTTCGAGAATTTTGTGCTGGCTGCAGAGTACATCATCGACATTAGTCGCTCGCCGTATCTTAAAGATTATTTGATAACAGATGTGATGGCGAAACACGAAAGGTTACCAGATTACGAGCACGCCGGCTTTCCTAGCATTCCTTTTCCGCCAGAATGTCTTGACCTTTCTGAAGCACTGATTGAAGAGGCCTATAACACTGAGCCAATTGTGCTGGCCTTGGATGCGTTGCGTTCGCGTATCCAACCGTTGTTGTGGCCCATGTTGAAAAGTTCACTGCAGAAACATGTATAATCCGATGACAAAATTCTTGCTACAACAATTTGTATTCAGGAGTCCACGTAGCTTTGCAGCGTTGTTGTGGGCTCCTCCAGGGTTGGTGCCGCAGCGTTGGAGTATGAACTTTAAAAGTTCCCTTATAGATGATGAGATACCCCGAGGCAGATTCGGATCGAGCGCAAGCTGACGCGTTGAATTTTGTCCTAACATCGATCGAAACCTGCTTAAATACGACTTATGAAGGTACCTTCATTCGCACCATCGAAGGAATCATACATACTGCAGTTTGTTTTAGTATCGGTGGAAAATATTTTCAGGACTACCGCGGATCGCTTTTGGAGACTGGCGGTTGATTTCGCATGCGAGGGGCACGATTTTCGTCGAAATATTGTGGCCAAATGAAAAAAAACAATTTGAACGAATCGCCCGGCGCACATCGCCCATGACAAGTCTACGATGGTTGGTTCATTCCGGCCGCGGGTCGAACGGTGCGGGATAGCGGCGTGGAGGGCACCAAGGGTACCGGGACTCGCACCATTCATCACATAGTTCATCGACGGGACAAAGCTGCACATGCTCGTTTTTCAAGCTGAACACGTCGTAATCGCCATCATCGTACGCCGCGCGGATCACATCGCCTCTCTGCTCCTGTTTCTTCAAGTCGTGAGAAACCTGAAGAAATATGGAAAGATCAAGAAAGATCGTCGTGTTTGACTTGTGGCCGGGGGCAGCGCTCAGAAGTTTCTTCGAGAAGGTATATTGCACTTTTCGTGCGAAGTATTTCACCTGTTGAATTGCTCGTGGCTCGAGCTGGGAAGTTGGATGAACCCGGTAGAATGTGTAGAGAAGTAGCCTCAATTGTTGCTTGCTTGTTTGCTTGCATATTGCTTGCTTCTTGCTTTATTTATTACCTTCGACGGTATTACGAATGAAGGTACGTATGTACGTACGAACGTACGTACGTACGTACGAACGTACGTACATATCTACGTACCTTCGAAGGTAATAATAAATAATTATCTTCAGAAGTTATTATTGCGTAAGTGCCTCCCTGTGGACGAATGACCCACGAATTATGACTAAGAAATGACGACGCGGTCGGCTGGTTCGGGACGAAGTTTTAGACGATTTGATCGATGCAGCTTCGATGAAGAAGTGCACATAGTTTAGATTTGAAGCTGAATTTTCATCGATGATCGGTCAACTTCGACGTCGACCACCGCCTCCTAAGAAGACGCGTTTGCGTCGTGCTTCCTTCAGAAGTGGCGTGCGTGTGAGGACGACGTGTGCGTGCACGCCAAGCGCAACGATAAGGACGTGACGCGGAACAGTCGTAGTCCAAAAAAAGGGAAGGCGTCGCACAGCGTTGTAGTCAGAAATAAAGTGACAAACGGTGCTCGCACGGTGACTTAGTCTACGATTTATGAAAATGATCGAAATGACGACCAATCAGAAGACGAATTGACGATGACGGGCCAATCAGAAGACGAATAAAATATCACAGGTTGGAAAAAGACTAGGTGGGAATTTGGTGCTAATAATAATAACGTGACTTCGTACTTATTACGTACTCGTCCCGAATTATTATACAAAAGTCCCACAAAATTCCCATTCGTGATTTCATAGTGAATGAAGATAATCATTCATATTATTATTACCTTCACAACGCAGAATTAACATGTCCCGACGAACATCCCGTGCGACAATGTGGAAGCGTTCTCTCTTTCACGAGTCCGTCAAAGGATCAACGCGAAGGTTCCGTTGTTCTCTGCTCATACTTTTTTTGCTTGCGGCTTATTTCCGCACTGCGAGGCATGCGAGGCACTGGAACTCGGAGACCAACTTCGACCTCGACCCTTGCACCCAAAACTATCCTGCAGCTGCTGAAAAACTGTACCACGATCGAGGTGAACGTAAACTTGTCGTGGAGGTTTCGCATGGTCTGGGGAATCGATTGAGAGCCATTTCCTCGGCTGCAGCTTTGGCTCGTATTTCGAATCGCCAGCTACACGTAGTGTGGATTCAGGATCTTCACTTGAATGCCTCTATCCGTGATCTGTTTTACGTTTCTGATAGTCAAATAATCGAGCAATCTTACTTACAGTGCGCGCTGAGCTCCGAGACGTATGTCGTCTATGACTACTTGAGCGATCCGGTGGACGAAAGCAGACGCCCGAAAATCAATACTCACATAAGCGAGCATATTTACATTCGCACCGCCTACAGGGTGATCGGCAAAGAGAAAGACGATTACGCCGCAAGTTTGGCGAAGGTTATGCTTTCTAGATTAAGGCCGTCGCCCACTGTTTTAGACTTTGTCAACCGGATAGAAAAGCAATTAATGGTCCAAACTGGTCAATCGACACGTGGAACCGTTGGAGTGCACATACGGATGCAATCAGACCTTGAGCGAGACGTCCCAGGAATCAGCAGCTTAGGAAACATGGACGTTCGAGGCGCCACTTCTAGAATGCTCGACGTTGCTGCGCTGAGACACAGGTGTCACTTCAAGCATTTCCTGAATATAATAAGGATCAGGCAGCTTGAAGACCCTTTTGCGAGTACATACATCATATCTTCAGACTGCACGGAAGCACGTGACGGCATGATTCAGGAACTTGGGTCCAAAGCGTTCGTCCCGGAGCTGCCAGAATACAGAGGGTGCATGGATGGTAATCCAAGGAACACTGTTTGTGTCCAACTTGCACTTGCTGAGATGCTGATACTTTCGAGAACTTCCTCGTTCATCTATTCTTCTCATAGCTCATTTTCAGAAGTTGTAGCCTTGCTCGGCGGATTCACACGTGGTCGTGGCAATCTCGAGTCTGGGTGTTTGGGTGGGCCGGATTTGCTTTTTAAGTGATAGACGTTGATGTGTACAATACCGTCTTTATCACAGAAAATCAAGAAACAATGTACTCCACCTCACTGTCAATAGACCATTTGCCATATCGTTGACTTTCGGTCGGCAGTGAAGTTACCATACGATCATCGGTCGGTTGCAAATACAGACACGCGCTTCGAGCCAAACATTTTGGGTCGCGGGTGTTTTATTTCTCTATATGGCGCCCAGTGTGGACGGCGAGCGCGCTGAGCGGCTTACTTATACGCTGTTTGGCGCCAAACATGGAGGACGCCATCATCAGTAGTGCGCATAGGTGCTGCCGAGCTCGCGTCGTCAGATATTGCGTTGCACCGCTACCTGGAAAACGAGACAGAGACCGTCCAGAGCTCGAACCAGGAAATGCCGGTTCAATTTATGGCGAAATTCTTCATACGAAGGTATATATATAATTATGGCGAAAATTCTTCATATATATTTAAACAGGCATTTCTTTATTTATTACCTTCGTATTAGTCAATGCCTCTATCTGTTGAGAAGGGTCGCGACTCAAAAAATGCCTGTTTAATTTATACGAAGAATTTGGGCCTGACTATCTAGCTAGGCGCCATAGGGGTAAAATAATAAACACCCGCGACCCAAAAGACCCAAAATGTATTACAACCGTCCGAATTCGGGTCCGACCGACGGTCAACGACGATATAGGGCAAATGGTCTTGTGGCAAGCTTGCCGCTAGTGCCTGCCTATGCACCACACATTGATTTGAAAGGATACGCATGATCACAACTGCGGCAAGCCATCTAAGTCGAGTGTTCAGATAGAGTTAGGAGAGGGAACGCCTTAGTTTGAAAGAACAAGGGCTACCTGCAGTCGCGTCCGTCGCCCCGACCTGCAGGGACCCGTGCTACTAGCTACGAAGGTAGTATATAAATACTGCCATAATAGAGGTTTTTCCCCGCCCTCTCACAGCGCTCCCACGTCGATTACTTTACTGATCGGGGTTAATTTCGAGCGTGTGGGTCCGCCCCCAGGTACGGTCCAAGGGGCGGTGAATCAAAATAATTCAGACTCGAACATATTCTCGAAAATTGTTTATGCCGAAGGTATTATTATTCGGCTTGCGTGGATGGTACGTATCTTCGCAATATCATATCCTACGAAATTTATGTTTTAGTGGCATGGGAGACGTTACGGGGATTCGGAGCATTCCGAGGGCCGTACATCCCTCCGTCCCTATCGTTCGTAACGATCGAGTCAAGAGTGTTCAAGGGGGCATGATTGACGCAGAATATTGTATTTCACTCGTCTTACACAAAGCCATGTACCTCCCTTACTTCAGATTCTCGGCCCCGTCGGCGGCGCGGAGGGCGCCAAGCTCGGTGGGCGCCATGGTGCCACAGATGGTGGACTTGGAGAACGCAGCCTCCGCGTCGGCGCCGTCTGCCACCTCCTCCTTGATCTTCGCCTCGATCCACTCGTAGGTCACTTTGAGGCCGTCCGCGAGCTTGACGGAGGGCGCGTAGCCGAGCTTCTCCATGATGAGGTCGTTGTTGGAGTTGCGACCGCGCACGCCCTCAGGCCCCGGGATGTGCTTCACGGGCATGTTCGGCTTGCCCGCGAATCCGAGCGCCAGCGCCTGCATCTCGTTCATGCTCACCATCTCGTCAGAACCCAGGTTGACGGGCTCGGCGAAGTCGGACTTGGTCAAGCGGAGGATACCCTCGATGCAATCGTCGATGTAGGTGAAAGAGCGGGTCTGCTTTCCGTCGCCCCACATCTCAACCTCGGTCGTCGCCGTCGCGGCTTTTCTGCAAAACGCAGCGGGCGCCTTCTCGCGGCCGCCTTTCCAGGTACCGAAGGGGCCGTAGATGTTGTGGAAGCGCGCGATGCGTGTCTGGATGCCAAAGTCAGACTGGTAGTGCTTGTACACCTCCTCGGAAGCGAGTTTCTCGAGTCCGTAGGCGTCCTGGGGCTGCGCGGGCCAGGCGTCAGCCTCCTTGAGACCTGCGGAGAGGTCGGTGGTGAGCTGCGCACCCTCGGGGTAGATGCACGCGGATGAGGCGTAGAAGACGCGGGTGATGCCCTCGACGCGGCAGGCCTCCATCATGTTGAAAGATATCATGATGTTGTTGTAGAAGATGACGGAGTGGTTTGACTGGATGAAGCCCATGCCGCCCATGTCCGCGGCGAGGTTGAAGCAGTGGTCGCAGCCCTTGAGAACATTCTGGCAGTTCTCGAAAAGGCGAAGGTCCGCGAGGATGAACTCGTCGCAGAACATCTCCTCCTGCCGATAATAGGTGCAAAATGTGTCAGCAGCAGGACACAATCAACGTGATTTCATAAACTACAAGAAGGTACGAAGGCTTTGAAGGTACCTTACTTCGAGGGTACGAAGGTACAGTACCTTCATATGTACCTTGCTTACTGCGAAGGTACCTTTGTACGAGTGTAGTTCCTTCATACGAAGATAGAAAGGAAAAGGGAAAATCTATTGACTATGAGGAAAAACATGGGACCGAATTTGCCGGGGACGCACCGGCATATGCTCGTTTCGCTTCCAGTCACAGCCAACGACGAAGTGTCCCTCTTCTTTCAGCCTCTGCGCGAGATGTGAAGCTATGAATCCGCCGGCGCCGGTGACACATATTTTTAGCTTTTTCTTGGGCCAGTACGGCTCGGTTCCGTAGATGCCGCGAAGCTTGAAACCAGCTGCAGACATTATTTGATTAGATTATCGAAATTGTTTTGTACCTTGGAAGGTATGTAGTATGCCGCTTTCGTAAGTTGTGCTCAAGGCTGGGTGCACGTTTGGTGGGGTACAGGAAATTATGCTAAAAAGTTCCTCGAGCGAAGTAATAATAATATCTTCATAATATTATTAATAATATTAATTTAAATAAATATTACCGTACGTACATAATATATGTACGTAATAATAATAATAATATTATTATTATTTATATTAGATAGATACCTTCATTCGTTCGATATTCGTTCGTAGACCTTATTATTATTAATAACGAACGAAGGTACATATGTACGTACGTACGTACGTATGTATGTACATATGTACATACCCTCGAAGATATGTACGAATGAAGCAAGTAATAAAAGGTACATATTATTAAGTACATATTATTATTATTATTCGGCATAGCCGAACTTACACGACTCCAACTTCCAAAATGTAACAATCACCTGGTATCGTTTATCAAGGTCGAAGGTCTATTCGTCTCATACATTGTCGACATTTTTGACACCATTAAATCAAGAACTATATGGTCTATCGTTCTATGGAGTGTCCACATTTTTGACATCATTAAATCAATAACGATGGTCTATCGCTACATATAGTTGATGACATTTTCTTATTTTTAGCTCGAGAACCTTGATTGAGTCAGCTGCTCATATAGTTGGTTCTTCCGAGGTACCTTCGTACCTTCGTAGTCTACGAACTAACGAAGTTTAGAGGGATATCTATCTATCGATCTTCTCGTAGACTAACTAGCTATCTAGAGCTAGTCTACACACGTATATCAGACCTAGGGAGACGTGATTCGACCCAGCCATACCGGTAATACGAACTCGACCTCAGACTCCGTGCGCGTACGACGAAATCGCCAACTCCCGGCTATGCCGACCACCCAGAGGACGAACGAAATTTCCCTCTCACTCGCGCTCACAAATCAACCACTCGTCCTTTGGAGATTTATTATTATTCGTACCTTCGTTCATTCGTACGTAGAATAATGAAGCAAGGTACATATGTATATATGACAACGGAAATGAAAGTAGTCATCAGTTTCCAATCAATCAAGCAAGCATGTATGTTATTATCTATCATAATATTTAAATACCTTCGTAATATTATTAATAATAATAATTCTCCAAAGGCCGAACCGTTCGTGAGTGCGAGTGACGGTGAGGTGTGAATCGTTCGTCCTGTGGGTGGTCGGCTAGCCGATGAGGCATGCGCGTATACGTATATTATACACAAACTATACTACTGTCGTATACGTAGATAGTTTAGCATCGATCGTATTAATAATAATAAGTAAGGCTTGAAATACATCTTTATTTTTCAACCCTATTTAAATACCCGTTTATATGAGTAAACACAGTGTGACAACTATATGGGACACTGACTCAAGATTCTCGAGCTAAAAAATCAAAAATGTGGACAATGTATGGAACGAATAGACCGTCGTTCTTAATTTAACGGTGTAAAAAATGTCATCAACTATATGTAGCACTAGACCATCGTTCTAGATTTAATGGTGTCAAAAATGTGGACAATGTATGAGACGGATAGACCATCAACATTATTGATGAACGATACCAGGTGATTGTTACATTTTGGTAAGTTGGGGTCATGTAAGATCGGCTTAGCCTTCGGCTAGCCGAATAAGGTACATATGTTCTTTTATTTTTATTCATCATATTATTACAAGTAATAATAATATTAATAATAATAATAAGGTATAATAATAATATGTACCTTCATTATTCGTAATAATATTACATATTATTACCTTCGTACCTTCATTATTCGTATATCGTGTAACCATTATTATTCGAAAATCTCCTTTTTAAATGTTCCGCAGAATTGGCTCGCGCGGCACGCTGGCAAGTTTTCGTATGGGGAACAAACGGATCAGCCCGTCAAATTTGATTTTTAAAAAAAACCCGTAACACATATGCATGAAAGGTGGACAATACACCCCCAAAATCCGAGGTTAAACCTCGGGTAATATTTTCCCGAAGACTCCCCCATTGTTACGCCCCGGGTACGATCTCAGGGTCCATGAATCAAAATAATTTTGACTGAAACATTATGTAATAATGCGCAATAACAATACCTTCGTACGTATATATGTACATATCTTCGCACCGTAAAAACCATTTTAGCCTCAAAAAACGCGAAGGAATAATTATTAGTCCTACCTCTGAAAACTCGGGAAAAATCCATCTGGGGTCGCGGGAGCGAAGGGGTGCATCCATCCCGGTGGCTGCCCGGAGCCTGTCCGGCGCTCCACGCGGCGCGCACACGCCTACATACCATGAGACGTGCACGAGCCCACTAACCATGCGGAGCGATGCCCGGTCCCGCCGCGCGAACCCACGCGCGAACGCCCGGTCCGCAGCCCGTCCGGCCGCGTCCCATGTCAGATTAAAGGAAAGTCCCCTCGCGTGCCAACCCACCCCCGGCAACGCGGCGACGTGTGACGTGGCACCACGACCGCAACCGCGCGGTGCCTCCCATGCTGCCATCATGGCCGTCGCCGCGCGCCCCGCGTGAACCAGCGAGCGCGGTGAGAAGGTCGCGGCGTCGCCGCGGCTGTCGTGAACCTCGACGCGCTGCGTTTCCCTGCGAGCCGCAGTCCCCCGGGTTCCTATTCGTCCCCAGAGCGCGCCACGCCAGCCTCTCCATCCTCGGAGGTGATGGCCGACGCTACACGGCACACGCACATCGCCCCACGCGGGGGGCGACACGCGTGTACGCCCGTCGTGGACGACCCATCGCCGGGGCTGGTGCCGCGGCTGGCGCCGCCGAATCTTTCAGATCTCATAGGGGCTCGACCCAAACGTCGCGCGGTTCGACCGCCGACGACCCGCGCGCACACTGTCCTTCCTCTCCAAGGCCACCCGGACGCGCGCGACACCCCATCCTTCCCCCCCGCCGTCCCGGACGCGCACCGCGTTGCGGTTTCACTGCGATACGACGTCGCGCGCGAGGTGCTCCTCCGTCCCCATCGTTAACCTCGTGCGCGCCAGGGGCAGACTAACATATAACACATAACCCTCACACAGTAACTAGACTACAGATGAAAAATCCTCTGGATCATCTCTGAAATCCCGTGATTTGACTTTTTTTCGGGCGTGTGAAAAGTGATAATAAGGTCAAAACGACAGAGGGAATAAAAGCTGGATATGCGGTTGCGGCAAATTGACCCATCAGAAAAACGCAAATACGTGATGATCGTGCGTAGATGAGTGTCAGATATGCGAACGAGTCTGCGGAGATCGAAGAGGAGACTGTGAGAGGAAGCTTGGGACGAGTACGCACTAAAACAACTGCATCGTGACTTTTGCATAGGTCGGCGGCAGGCTTTGGCAGAGACGCCCGTATGTATATTTCAAGAACATAAAATGATGAAGACCAGCTCATCTATCCGCAGTACTGGGAGTGTGGAGGATGTGTGCGGACCAACTGAATTGCTCGGAAAGATAAATGTGAGGTCAGCAGTTGATGCGTCACTCAAGTGTGATGGCCAATCGTGAAACCCGAGCGCCTTCGAGCCTATTTATTTTGTGAGCGGGTAACGGTAAAGCTTGTGTTAAACCTCCGGGAGCTAGCCAGAAGCCCAAGAAAGTGGCAGGTCCGATATTCACTTATTCACCGACCATCAAGAAACTGCATTTAATCCGCGTCATTTGCGTGACAGCGACCCTACGCTTGATTCGCTTTGTGCCGGACTAAGAGCTTCAGTTTATCCTAGTCATGAAACAGTTTCGGGGGCATGCCTAATAACAAGAGGATTCGCCGAACGATGAAACTCAGAAAATCTCAAGGAAATTTTCAAGCGGATCCAGAGCACCTCACATCAAGTGGTATCGTGGGTTTAGACACCAGAAATATCCCGCTAGCTCAGGAATGAACTCGCCTTGTCCTTTGTCCACCGGACTGACTTCACCACTCACCGGATCTTGCTCGGGAAAATCCAAGTAAAACGGACAATCCTTCAGCCAACCTTTACTATCCAACCCATCTTTTACAACTTCATGCTTCTGCGCAGTGTGCGTTTCAACAAATATTGATTTGACTCTCTCCGTCATTACTTGCAAAGTGCTTTCATCTCCAAAAAGTTGGTCTTCGCAGCCGTTACAGTCGATGTCAACATGATCGACCATCCAAAACTGGGACAACAAGGTTCCTAGCGAAAAGGTAGAGACCCTGCTCGCGGTATCATCGATACCTCTTCCATCAAATCCTCCGTAAGATAATGCGTTGTTCTTGCGTGATAGTTGAGTTTCGGCATCTTTTGTCGATACAGCGCCATGATACAGGTATGCTGTGCTGTGGGAAAGACCATTCAATTCGAGCGTGGCACGGGCATATTCGACGGTGAGGGGATCGGCTTCGACACAGGATGCTGTAACAGGAATGTATGGTCTGTTCATCCCGATAAATCGAAAAGCATCGATTATCCATCTGCATGTCCCACCGCCGAGTTCGAACATCACAAAACTCTCCCGCGCGGCTTCAAGCGTTGCCATCGTTAGCGCAGCTCGCTGGTAGTAGTCCACGTCGACATCACTGCGTTTGGGACAAGGTCCATCGTGCTCGTATTTATGGAAGTCCCTTAGCAGGGAGAACTGGCGTTCAGGTCTGAATAGATGACGGAAAGTTTTCGTTTCCCAGTCCACACTGACCTTACCCCAATCGTACATCCATATTGGCTGAAGAGTGCCGTACGGTGACATGCAGCGTGTGCCGCCAGCTCCTTGGGAGCTCTCGGCACATAATTGTCGCCGACCATCAATTGGTCTCTTGTATACTTCAAGGTCTCGCGAATGCACCGGGCATGGTTTGATGGACAACGGCGAAGGAGCGTCAACGAAAGCGACTGGGCGGTGGGAAGGAACGTTCCTGGAGGTGTACCGAAGAGAAATAATACAAAAAAGAAGGACGAGCGAAAATGAAATTGCCAACTGCTTCTGTTGTGCATGACACAGAGACGCTGACATCGTGTGGACGATTTGATCGTTCAACACGTGATTATAACTTTGCCTCGTAGGGATAATGAACCAGCAGGCCACTGTCTTCTGTCTGCGGGAAACACAATCAACAAATAATATTAAAATATGATAATATATATGATGATAAAATTATATTTTCGTTCGTTCGTTCGTTCATTATTCTATCTGTACATATGTATGATATTATGTACATGTACCTTCGTAATTTATCCGTCCATACGACTTTTATTCATATGCATGCATGCATGCGTGCGCACGAAAATTACGGGTTACGGGGAGGCAAAAATAAAGTTACGGGGCCCCATAACTTTTTTCGGCCATTATTCCGAACCCCGCCCGCCGTTAGTTTAAACCATTATTATTAATAATATTCCTATTAATTACCTTTAGTATTACCTTCATACCTTCGAGCGAATGAAGGTACCTTCATCATCATTATTATTATTATATTTGTACCATAAAATAATATGTACGTAATAATAATATGTATGTACGACACGTATGTACACTAGCTAGCTATTGTAAAAACCATTTTACTAAATTATTATCAAAACATTATTACTAAAACATTACTAAATCCTCCGCTATGTCCACGGGGACTCCATGCTCGTCATCAAGCAAATGCGTAGTGAGATGAACGTGCGCAGCAGGGACATGCGAGCCTGTCACCACACTGCGTGTACCATCCTCAGCGAATTCACGGACCAGCCGTCTTTCGATTGGATTCCCAGAGAGCAGAACACCGATGCCGACGCGCTCGCCAGACATGCCTGGGAGCTCGGCGGCACCGTTGCGCCGGTCCGCGTGGGCCAGCGCCACCTCCCCGTCGCTATTCCCAGCATCCAGCAGCACTTTCCCCGCGTTCAGCAGCCGGCAGGTACTACGTCAGCCAGCACACCAGCCAGAGGGATCCACTTCAGACACAGCAACACGCCACTCAGCGGAATGGAGCTCAACGCCGTCGTCGGCGCCCCGACGCGTCCACCCGCCCCGGTGGCTCGTCGAGCCCGCGCCGCAGCCGTCGTGCGCAACACCAACTTGGGCTCCGTCTCTCCCTCCGACACGACCGAAGAACACGACCTCTCTCGTGGTCGCGCAGAAGCTCTACATGCAGCCAAATTGGCCTGGACGGACTTCGCCTGGGACCCCGAACCCCTCTTGCCTCTTCTCCCACCTGAGTCTGTCTGGTCCTTGGCCGACGACGATATCCGCAGAGACCTGGAACCGATCGAACCCCGACTTTTTAACTGCCCAGCCACGGAGGTTGTTCTGCGTTTCAGATGGCTCTCTCTACAGGCCGTGCCCAAACAATGCTCGCTCGCCTGGGCTGACTGCAACCAGATCGTTGCCTCTTGGATCCTCAACGCGACCACCGACCGCGAGAAGACCGCAGCTGGGGCCCTCTACAACTTCCTGCCGCTTCTGCTGCTCTGTCCCCCGCCTCGCCTTACCCCCGCGCAGACCCGCAAGTTCATCGAGAAGTCCACCGTGCGCTTCATCCGAGGAGAATGGGCCAGCCTCTTCTCAGAAGCCATCAAGCGCGCCTGCGAAGCGAAGAAGAATCAGTCCGAGCGCGCCCTCAAGTCTCTCGAACACCAAGAATGGCTCCTCCGACAGCGGGAAACTTGCATCGCCAACGCCCGCGCACGTGCCGAGCTACCAACAGCTTCTTGGAAAATGGAAGAATGTCGTACTGAACTCATCGAACGTGGCCTGTACACCCGCAGCGAGCTCGGCCCTTCTGTGGACCACCCTACGTTGCGGAGATGGGTCGAAGCAGCCCAGCGCGAGCTCCTTGCACCCGACATGGACGCCCGCACCTTCGAATTCGCGACGCTGGAACGGGCCGACGAAGAGTGGCGCAAAAATCAGAACGATCAGCGCATCATCAGGCGTGCTCTCTTGTTGGTTCGAGCCGGCGAGTACTCCGCAGCCGTCACCGCCTTGGAAAACGCCTCTATCGCTCCCGCCATCGAATCCACCCTCCTGGCCCTCCGCGACTTGCACCCCGCACCCAGTTGTTTTTTCTCACCCGAAGGGCAAATTCCCGAGGATAACCAGTCCTGGCGGTCGAGGCTCGAACAGGTCAAAGACGACATCAACGAGCACACCATCGACGACTCCATCATCATTCGCGCCGCGAAAAAAGCCGGCAGGCACCGCTCGCAAGACCGGTGGGGTTGGCGCTCCGAGCACTGGCACCCCTTGCTCGGTTCCGATGCGCTCAAGGACCTCCGCTTCTTCATCATCGAGTTCCTGCGCGGAGAGTGCACCGACCACTTCTACCAGAGTATCGCCGGATCACGGCTTACAGCGCTATCCAAGCCCGACAACCGCGGCATCCGTCCAATCGGCATCACGGACGTATTCCGTAAACTCGCCGGCCGAGTCCTCAACATCCTCTACCGCGACCACATACGAGACTCGCTGATTTCCCAAGACGGACGGGTGCTGCAGTTCGGCGTCGGCCACTCTCATGGCGCACAGATGTGTGCAATGGCTGCCCAAGAACACCTGCGACTTCACCCGCAACATGCGATTTTCTCGCTCGACCTCAAGAACGCCTTTAACTGCGTCAGCCGCGAAGCCATTGCCCTCGGAATCAACAGACTCGGAGAAAAACAAGGCCGCGCGATGTTGGGCTTCTGCCTCGCCATGTACTCTGGCACTAACCCTTTATCTTTCTT
Organism: Micromonas commoda; assembly: GCF_000090985.2. Lineage (NCBI taxonomy): Eukaryota > Viridiplantae > Chlorophyta > Mamiellophyceae > Mamiellales > Mamiellaceae > Micromonas > Micromonas commoda. The sequence goes on along the minus strand of NC_013054.1, from coordinate 73,127 downwards.
TCTGAGCACAGGCGAACACATGAGTGTCGACGCCAAGACGGGCGTCACTCAGGGGTGTGTCCTGGGGTCGGCTTTCTTCTGCCTGGCTATCCAGCCAATCATCGAAAAGGCGCTCGCGTCCACCTCTGTCCAAGGCGTACACGCGTACTGCATCGCGGACGACATCAACCTCGCGGGCGAACCCGGACAACTCATTCAAGCTGCCACACGCTTGCAAGAGAGCCTCCTGCTGAATGCGGACCTCACCGTCAAGAAGATCGACATCCTCTTGGGATCGCAATGCCGCCGAATCGACACCACCGAGCTCACCGGCATAGACGGCCAGATCAACATCATCAACACCGTCGGCGTCGACGTCGGCCAGGAACGCGACTGCGACTCCGGCGCCCGCATCGTCGGCGCCCCCGTCGGCTCCCCGGAATACGCCGCGAAGTTCGTCGCTGACATCGTCGACAAGCACCGCGCCCGCCTCGATCACATCGCCAAGTTCGGCGAGGCCGGCCACGCACAAGAGGCGCTCTTGCTGCTGCGGCTGTGCGCCTGCCCACGGATTACCTTCCTCCTTCAGTGCGTCCCCTATAACGTCGCTCCCCAAGCCTTCAACGATTCCTACAGGGACATTCTCAGTGCGTTTGGACGCATCGCCGGCATCACCGAAGATCTCGACACGGCTGACGAAGTCACCCGCGGACGCATCGCCCTGCCCCTCAGGCACGGCGGCCAAGGCCTCACCGACCCCTCTCACATTGCAGACCAGGCCTTGGTCGCCAACTGGGCAGCATGCGCTCCGCTCCTGGCCAAGACAGCCCCCGCGCTCTCCGACATCGCCAACGAGAATCCAGGCCCGCGCCGCAGCACACGCAACGCCGCCACCACCCGTCGACCGGAACACAGCCAAAGCGGCCCTTGCCACGGACACATACGGCCCGCGTGGGACAGAATCCGCAGTCTCGGAGACGAAGAGCAGAAAATTTTGGCAGTGGATTTCTCCGAGTCCACCGGTGAAGATTTCCCCGTGAAAGGACTGCAGCGCACGCTCTCACACCTGGAACACGAGCGCCGGTACAAGGGACTCTTCCATGACGCTTCCCCCGAAGTATCGGCCGCCATGCACTCCCTCTCGAGCCCCCACGCAATGACATGGCACCGCGTCTGCCCTTTCGAACCGCGGCTCCAGATCGCCTCACACCTCTGCAAGATGCGCATCCGACAGGAACTCGACCTCCCCATGCCCTGCCTCACCGACGCGCACAACAACCAGCGCCTCGCATACTGCTGCAACCCGCCTCACGCGGCCCTCGAACCTCGCCATGCTCTCAACCACCTAATCTGCGTCCACACCAGCAACGCAGGAGGCAACCAGACCAGGACACACGACAAGGTAAAATTCGCCGTTCAAGCGGTCTGCAAGTTGGGCGGCCTCACTACGTTCACCGAGCCCATCGGCGAGATACCAGGCACCACGAACCGGAACGGCGACACCAACAACCTGCGACCAGACATCCGAGTCGACGGCCTGCGAGACACCGGCATCACAATCCTCGCAGACGTCTCCATCACCCACATCATGGACTCGGCAGCCAACCACAGGAGCCAACCACGACCACGCCAAGGCAACTCAGCCCCCAACAGCGACCCCATCATGAGACGCGAGACTGACAAGAACAACAAGTACAAGGCGGCGGCCACGGCGGTGCATAAGGAATTCATCCCGCTCGTGATGGACACGTACGGAAGGATGGGCAAACCGTTCCTCAACTTCCTCAAAGACGTCGCCGCACTCACCGCCCGCCGAGCCTCGGGCAACGTCAACGAGCGGACGCAAGCCATCTACGACTCCATCGACCCGCCGAACGAGCTCCGAAACCGTATCCACCTCCGAAACCTCGCCCTCGTACACGTCGCGCTTATCATCTCGCTCATGCAAAGGGTCGCCGGATCGACCGTCACCAACGACCGCCAGCACGGCGCTCGTGGCGGAATGTACGGAGCACACGAACACTACGTGCAGCCGTACCCGGTCACTAATTTCTAACTCAGGGGTTAGGGGTTAGTGGTCGGGATTCGTGGTTAAATACCTAGCTTCTCAATAAAAGATACAATCATCGATTTTGCGATTTTAGCTCGGCGCGCCCGTCGCCCGCGCGGGCCGGGCGCTTCATGGGCGCTCGGCGCGGGCGCCCGCGCGCGGAACTAAAATAATAATAATAATATTTTGGTTCCATAGCCGAGCACACACGAAACCAATTTATTATTATTATTAGAAAACTAATGATTATTATGCGCGAAGCATCCATGGGCAATTGCCACGTTTATTTGTAGTAAAAAAATCACTAAATTATTACACAAAATTACTAAAATTTTCCCAAAATTTTACCTTCGAAGGAACAAATTTTTACTATAAATTTTTACTAAAATTTTACTAACACCGTAAAATCGAAATGCGGCGTAAGATTTTTGCGATTTTAGTAATTTTCAAAATTAATATATTAAAATTTTACTAAATTTAGTACCTTCGTACGAACGAAGGTAATAATTTAGTAAAATGGTTTTTACGTACGGTGGTAGATACTCCGTCCTCCGGTAATAATAATAATAACAAAACAATAATAATGAACGAATAATGAAGATATCATCATTCATATTATTATTATTAAGATATTATGCACGAAGGTACGTATTTTCATTTTTCGTTTCGCTGCACCTGCACATTTTCTGCAAACCGACGTGTGTGGCGGGCCTTTGTTCCGTCGCACTTCGGGACCATTTTGAAACTCATACAACCTGCTAGCTAGTTGGCCGCTTACAAGCTAGTCGTTACGAATAAAAAACTCAGTAAGGGTGATCCCATGGAAGGAGTTCATGGCCACAAGAGTCCAGTTCAAAATATGGGCATCTCACTCCGAACGCATACTGGTGGTTGACAAGATCACCTTTCTTCAAGTTTCCTGTGCGCCGGACAGGTCCAATATCAGCATCAGAAATTTTAGAGATCTGCTTTGAAATCATAGTGATAGATTCTTGTCCTCGCTTTAGAACCTCCCTAAAGTTCGGTGTCGCATTACTCAGGTACATCGTGTCACCAAAGGTGCCAAGTATGCCCACTTCTACATACGAACGATCGCGCAACCCATCGCGCAACGATTCATCGGGTCTCTCGATCGTGAAGATGTACACGATGTGCGTCTGAAAAGGTATACTTTTGAAAGCTACAGTTTCCGCGCCTTCGATATCCAGAGAAAAGTAGTCAATTATTTTTGGCACTTTCGAAACTGAGAAAACGTCGTTTAGATCTGTCAGATGGATCTTCTTTGAATCCTTATCTTTGTCTTTATTATCCATTCCAGGGCCGACGATTCCGCCTCGGCCACCATTGTGAAAGTTGAAGAATACTTCTTCACCCCGAATGCCGATGCCTGCACCAACAAGAGCACATTTTCGTTTATGGTGATTTTTCCAATATACGTCGTTTGGCTCAATGCAAATGCCATCCCAGTCTTCATATGTTTCCAAGGCATACGTGTTCGACAAAAATTGCCAGTCATTCGCAGCTAAGTCAACGAAAAACCGTCCCCTGGATTGGCCCGGCTCTAATGGAAGCATTTTGCGGATTACTTCGTCCTGTTTTGACTGCGAACTCGACTTCCAATCTGAAGAACCAATCATTCTCGTAGATACTGGGCCGTTGAAAAGATATACTGTCTTCCACCCATGATGCCCTACCGAATGGTCTAAGCCCGCAGGTTGTGAGCTCTTGTTTGAGACGCGTTTGCTTGGGGGACTTTTTCGCCGTGCAGTTTCCAGACCACAACCCAACAATACTGCGCATAGGACAAATATCATGCCAATGATTTTATTTCTTCGTTTCATTTCTGCAAACCACAATTTTTCGATGCTCCGAGTTCATGAACGTGCGCCTTGAGGTGCGCTTGTTCAAAAGACAAGGGCAAGCCGAGCAGGGTTTCATACATTTTTATGTATCATCCATCACCTCTTCAATAATTCGTTCAATAATACCTTCGTAATAAATAAGCTTATTTATTTATTTATTATTATTATTACGAGGGTACGAAGGTAATAATTAATGACCTGCGGGCATATCCTTTATTTATTTATTTATTATTAAAAATAATAAGGTAATACGAACGAAGGTAATTTATTACCTTCAAAGGTATTTTACATTATTTATTACATTTTTCCTTCATAAGCTTTTTATACATATGCATAATAAATAATAATAATATGCACCTTCGTTCGTACCTTGCTTATTACTTACCTTCGTACTTCTTACCTTCGTTCGTTCGTTCGTACGAAGGTACCTTCGAATGAAGGTACGAAGTAATAAGGTAATATTTTCCCGAAGACTCCCCCATTTTTACGCCCCGGGTACGCCCAGGTACGATCTCAGGGTCCATGAATCAAAATAATTTTGACTGAAACATAATTTAGTAATAATAAAATGGTTTTTACGGTGCGTGAATTATTATTAATAATATGTAATAATATTATTACCGAGACATATTAATATGGTTTTTACGGTGGATCGATATCTTCGTTCGAACGAAGGTATTTCTTGAGTGCTTCTTGCGAGAACTTGTAAATCCCCCACTACTCTAATACCAAAACTCCGATGGCCTCAGCATCATCTGTCCTTTCTGATAAGCGTGCCGGATTTGTAGGACTCGGACGTTTAGGCCTTTGCACTGCACTAAAATTTGAACAAGCAGGATGGGATATTTTGGGCTCTGATGTTTTCCCGTCGTACGTAGACAGTATAAACTCAAAGACTCTCAAAAGCTCAGAGCCTGGGGTCGAGGAGGCATTGCGTGCATCAACTAAATTGCGCGCCACCCTGAATCTGAAAGAAGTAGTTGAGCACGCAGGTGTGATATTCATCTTGGTGGCCACGCCTACAGGGGTCGGTGAAGAGGCCTATGATACTTCAACCCTCAGCAGAGTCCTTCGGGATATCGCTTTGCTTAAGCCTAAGAACAAGCATATTATAATATGCTGCACTGTGATGCCTGGGTATATTTCGACAGTCGGATCATACTTAATCGAAGAATGCGAAGGCTGCACATTGAGTTACAACCCAGAGTTCATCGCGCAGGGTGCGATTATGGACGGTCTTTCAAAGCCAGATGTCGTCCTCATCGGCGAGGGTAGTTCTGAAGCCGGAAATATTTTGCAGGCGATTTACGAAGACGCCACTGATAACCATCCTCGAATTTGTCGCATGTCTCCAGCGAGCGCTGAGATCATGAAGCTAAGTGTCAACTGTTTCGTCACAACTAAGATAAGCTTTGCGAACATGATAGGTGATATTGCCGATGCTACCCCTGGTGCAAATAAGATAGACATCCTTGCCGCTGTTGGAGGAGACAGTCGCGTGGGATCGAAGTGCATTCTTCCTGGTTACGGTTTCGGCGGTCCTTGCTTCCCGAGAGACAACAGGGCTCTCGGAACGTATGCTCGCAAGGTTGGCATCCTGCCAGAAATCTGCGATGCCACCGACTCGTACAACAAACTACATGCCAATACGATGGCAAACATTTTGCTTGCAAAGAATCTTGACGAGTATATCATAGAAGATGTTGCTTATAAGCCGAAATGTCCCGTTGATATCATAGAGGAATCTCAACCGATTGAGGTTGCGAAGCTCCTTGTGCGAGCTGGTAAACGCGTTACAATCAAAGATAGAAGAACGATCGTGGACCTTGTGAAAAGAACATATGGCCGCATTTTCTCCTATGAGGTAAATGAAGTTCTTGTCGATTCAGTCAAGACCGATAACCCACTATCGAGCTATAAACGCTAACAAATATGACTACTCGAGAATCCTGTGTACCCTTGATTGTTGTTGCACGCAGCAACAGCAGTTCCTAGAGGAACTTTTCTCCGAGAGGGCGGATCTTCGCCCACTGTGTTCAGATCGAATTCCAGTCTAGCGAACTGATTTTTTAATTTGACCGTGAGATTAATGCTGGACTTTCGTACACGATCACTTCGTCGAGGCAGCCCTTGTGCTTTATGCGACTTAGCCTGACCACAACCCCTCCGTACACATGTGGTTTTTCCCCGCGTTCCCCAACGAATAGTTTTGATGATGCATGCTCTGCGACTCGCCCATGCCTTATCACAGCAAAACGCACTTGGTTGACTTTTAGCCTGACCTTCGCAGGTCTCATGACCACAAATCAGCTCTTGATACCTTCGAACCTTCGAAGATAGATCATTATAGCTCGTAATGAGCACCACGCGTTTAACCATCTCATGTTCACCGCAAAAGGCAACGCAGGAGACAGCATGTACACAACCAAAACGCCATAAGAGACGCCGTCGAGCCCGCACGCGATGCGGACAAAGAAATCATCCCACTGGCTATGGACACTTGCGGGTGCACGGGGAAACCATTCCTCAAGCTGCTGAAGGAAGTCATCGAGCAACAGGCGCACTGTATATCCTGAGCCGTCGAAGTCACAAGGCGCGTACACAGCAAGGACCCCCGCCCCTGCAGTTCCGTAACAAGGCACATCTCCACAGCATCGCCCTCGTCTACGTCTCCCTCATCAACACCATCATGAGATGGGTACGGGGAGATACCGTCACATCCGTGCGCCGACAGAAAGCAACATATATGCCACACGAGTGATAGACTTTCACCTCTACCCCAATGCTGTGAGCGATGATTTCTTAAGGACAGGGTGACGTAATTAGACTATTTAATAAACCGGCCTTTTGAAAATCATACTATTTGCTCATAGGAGCACGAACACGCACACGTGCACACTCTCGGCGGCATTCAGCCGCGGTAGGTGTTTTATCTGCACAAAATAAAACCCTCTTTTTCCCGTTGCCCGCGAACGTCCCTTCAAAGTTGTCGAGCCGATTTTTTTAGAAAGGGCCTCATGACGCAGAGATCCGCCTCATCGTTTGGCCCCGCGGGAGGCGCGATTGCTCGATGGCAAGGGGGTGAATAAAAATCGGCTCGACAACTTTGTCGGGCTCCTCGTTAGTTGCCCGAGGATGTAAAAGAAGCTGTCGAAGGTTGCGCCTAGCTCGAGTAATGCCCCCGGAGGCGCTCGGGTGCCACGATTGGACATCACACTCGAGGGACACGCCGACGCGTGGAGATCGTGTACGCTTCGATTTGTGATTAAAGCTGTACCTGGAGCTCCCCACAGCCGTCCTCGTCAGACACCAGGCACTCCCGGTACCGGCACATGGGGCAGATGAACGTGTCATCAGGGATGCTGAATCGAACCGATTCGAACCGATCGCAGTCAAGGTTGCGACGTGATGTTTTCTTCAGAACCGATTTTGAGATTTCCGAACCGATTCGAACCGACCGATCAACGCGCGGTTTCAAATATAACCTACTTTTCGGGCCGAAGGGTGCCGAATTTTTTCACCCACGGCACCCCGGTCAAAAGTCCAGCGCGTTCTCGTCTTTGTCGAATGTGGTGACTAGTCGCGCGCGCGTGCACGCCGCCACGCCGCCGTCGACTAGGGATTAGAGGCTCATCCGCCTGTGATCCCCCGTCTATGGTCGACACCCGCTCATCGCCCCGAGTAGGACACATGCGCGCCTCTCCTTCGAGCGCGCGCACCCCTGCTCAGCCCGTACGCCGTGCAGCATGTGCCCATAACGCATCTCGCCAGAGCCCCGCGGCACGCGCCTCGCTGGTAGCGCGAGTGGGGGCGGGGGCGGCGTCGCCTGCGCGGCGGCGTAGGGTGCTGTCGAAGCGGAGGGCGCGCGGGTTTAGTGGGGAGTACTTCTAGGGGTGAACCGGTCGGTCGCAAACGCTCTGACTGTTTGCCCGTACGAGACGAAAATAATCAGGGGTGGGGCGTAGGGGTAGGGACGTAACATTTTTGGGGTTAGGACGGTCGCGACTTGACATCTGACTCGACATGGTCGGACGCGGACTTGACGCGGACGGTCGCACACTTGACATCTGGGCGGACGAGGACTTGACGCGGACGGGCGCACACTTGACATCTGGTCGGCGGACTTGACGCGGACGGTCGCACACTTCACGCGGACTTGACATGGTCGGATCGACTTTTTCCCGCCCAAAGGTTGTCTATGGGTTAGGGTTTACAGGAACCCGGGCCGAATGATAAACAAACTAAACCATAGCTTCTCAAGGCTATCGATATGAAGCTAAGGGAATCCGGCTGGAAGCCTGCTGCTCTTCCAGCCGATACGGAAGCTGAGGTCGAGACGGAGGCCGAAATTGAGCGATGTATTATTTTTACGCCCGAGAGGTAGGCCCGCGTACGATCCAAAGACGCTGGTGATCATTTTGATTTTGACCCGAACACATTTACATGCATCAAAATTACAAGTACCGAAGGAAGATACGAGGCGATACGGTCACGGCCACGCCCGGAACGTATAAGGTCACGTACTCTGTCACCGACTCGAACACCGGTCGGTCGGGATTCAGATCTAGGGCCGTGATTATTATTACTTAAGAGAGAAGGTGGTGGGTACGCAAAGGAGTGATGAATGCCGAATCCATCGCCGAATACGTCACCAAACTCGGGACCGAGAATCGAGAGTCTCGGGAAAAAATCGAGCAACTCACGAAGCTCCTCATGCAGGCGAACGATGAACGCGTCGACGCCCTCGAGGAATTGAACGGGTTCCGCGACAAGAAGCGATAGAAGTCTGTCTACGAGACGACCACCAAACCCCTGATCGGCGACGACGACGATTACGATTCCGCCGAGGATTCGGATTATGAGGAGTCCGAGGAGGAGTCATCCAAGGACGACGACGAATTCTGCACCACGCAGAACAATGATATCTACGAGATGCTCATCGACCTCGCCGAACAATGGCCGGGTTGGCGCATAGCCCTGCGCCGCGCGGCCGACGCGGTTTTCTACCTGCCGTACGGCATCACGAGCGCGCGCGAGCTCGTGCAGGGCCCCAACAAAGTTTCGGGCATAGGTCCTAAGATTGCGAAGAAGACAAATGTTGATGGCCCTCCATGCGGTTTTCCGGCTCGTGAATCTACCACAGCAAAAATGTTCGCTTCTGTCCGGTGTGCTGCAGTGGTATTTAACTTATGTGTCCAGCACGTTCTCTCGAGCACTTGACAAAAGCTGTGGTTTGCTTGATCTTCGGCAAGATAGCTTCTGCTTGCAAATACCAAGTTCGAGCCACTGAGGTTGAATCGTCCCCATACATCGCATAAACGATGAACTCAAAACAGTGGGTGGCGGCTACCTTCTGTTCTACATCTGTGCCCATCATTAGGGCTTTCAGGTTTTGCAGGACCCGCAGTTCTATCTGGCCAAATTGAGCACCTTTCAGCACAAAACTTGCACAGCAGGAGTGCGTTTCTGGTCGGTGCACAGCGGAACCTACAAATTGCGTAATGTTATTCCCCCTTGTGGAAATATCACTAAGGATGGCTTTGCACAAATTTAATGTTTCGATGCGCTTTGCATTTGAAGATGCCAGCTTGCCGTCTAGAAGCTTTCTCCCTCCGAACCATTCGAATGGTTTCATATTCCTACCATCTGATTTGCTCGTTAACGTTAACATGTTTGGGATGTCCATCTCATCTGCATCATGGACCTTGTTGTAGTATAAAAAAACTCTCGAAAGCACCGACTCGCAAGAGGTGTGCCAACTGATAGCGGCGTGACCGTGTAAGAAAGCTAAACCCAGAGGAGGATTATCAAAATGTTTTATCAAGTAGTCGTAAAAAGCGGAAGCTTCCAAGCCCCGATTTGGCAGCATCACGATCTCTTGACCTCTCATACCGCATGGCCCCTTCCAAATCCTGGGTGGCAATTCTGGCCTTGTGCGTCGGTACAGGACGAAAAGTGCGTTGGTCAAACCTAGATCCCAAAGGTAGTGGTCGGCAAAATGTTCCACGAAATCCCAACCAGCGATGACGACATGGAAAGCACCTCGAGGAAGACCAGGTTCTATGCAAGTCACATCGCGCGAGAACTCTTCTGTGTCATCTGGGCCGCTGACATTTTGAAGCTCGGCGGGCAAGAGTTTGTGGGAATGGCGAGTCGGACGCAAGTTGGCTAACGCACGGAGAAAAAAGTGCTGTGTGCAAACCGCGCCTGTAAAAACGACGCAAAGCACGATAAAAAAGTGACGTCTTTGGTATATTCCGTGCCTGTCGTGCGAAGTCTCTACCATATTTGCTCGATCATTGTACCTTCGTTGGGGAGCGTTTCTGGTGTGGCCGGCGCGGCAGCCCTAGCTAGCCTACGCCATACACGGCGGGAAATGATTTTGCCTATTTTGCCAATATCTTGCCTATATGATGATGGATAGCCACGCACGTACGGCAAGATATGCATCGTATGCATGCCTAGTATCACATAGGCAACAAACTATTTGGCCATACGATTTCAAAAATATGCACATAGCTAGGCAAGATAATAATATTATTAGGCAAATCGATCGTGATTTATTATTTTCGTTCATCTATCTGTTTATTTAACCCTTTGAATCCTGAAAATCTATGTGCGAATTTCGCACAAAATCACACCTCGAGGGGCTTATACTTCGTGCGACTTACCTCGACAACCATTGCGAGTCTTGGCACCGAACTCGAGGAGGGCGCGTGGGACGATCGGCGGAGTCGCGGAAAAATACGCTCTTGCTTGATCGGTTGACACGACTTTCTTTATTCTTTTACAAACGTAGCACAAAAACACGGAGAAGAAACTTTGAACAAAAACTTTAGTGTCGCTTGAAACATGATGAAGAAACGATCGACATATCAGAGGAACATGACGTAAACGAAAGAAGTAATATCGCAAAGGAGCTCATTTCTTGCTCAGGAGCTTTTGAATGAGCTCTTCGTGCGTGCCTTGACCGGTGCGTAGCTGATCCTGACCGACGCGTAGCTGATCCTGACCGACGCGTAGCTGGTCCTGACCGACGCGTAGCTGGTCCTGGTCGGTGCGTAGCTGGTCCTGGCCGGTGCCAAAATGGTCAATTTTTGAGTCAAGCCGATCCACTGTAAGGCGAAGCTTTCGCATCATGGAACGCAGGTCGCCATCAGTCGACAAGCTCTCCGAGGTCGTTGTTGACGGCTTCTGGAGTTTCCTCAGCAGCGCTACAAGGGCGATGCCTGTGAGCGCAAACACAGCTTGCGCGGCCGCGACTGAAAGGCTCAGTCGCGTCGTTGCGGGCACCTCCACGTTGCGGGTGCACTGGAAAGGGCTGTTCAGCTTGAGCGGAGCGCAGATGGTCTCGGGCGGATACTCCGAGGCGTAGCGTTGAATCGCGAGCTCCTTGGTGGTCGGGGGCTCCTCCTTTGGCTTGCAGCGGAATGGACCGTTCTGCTTGATTGGTCCGCAAATGGTCTCGGGCGGGTATTCCGAGGCGTAGCGTTGAATCGCGAGCTCCTTGGTGGTCGGGGGCTTGGGCTTGTCGAAGCAGCGGAAACCGTTGCCGTTTAGTTTCAAGAATGAGCACACAAACTCGTTCCCAAAGCCTCCATGCTGATCAGCTTGCGTGTTCAGAATGTCATTCCAACCTTTGATGGCCAAGTCAAGAGTAATACTTCCAGTAGCATCGAGCGAATTTTGCATCCCTAAATAAAATCCACCTCCAGATACGTAATAAGGTTTCGTCGCATCGCACGTGGTTGGAAATACAGCTCCACTCGGCAGAAATTTTGCATACATACACTGGCATGAACCGCTGCAAGGTGGCATGATTGGACAAGAGGAATGTGCAGTGTATAGACGACTAGCAAGGCTCGCAGAGCATGGGTAGCCAAGGGTTCCTTCATTACCAAAAGGATGATATGAAAAACCATACCCATTTGGCGACTGAGACTGAACAGTTGCCGCAGATGGGGGCAGCACGACATCCAAACATTCGCTGTGGTTGTAGCGCACGTTAAAAGTATTGTCGTACGGCGGTTCCGGATAGCAGGAATAACCATCTCGTTTCCAGTCATCACTCGCTTGATTGGTTTTCTGCAAAACAGAGGATGCGTACCTGTCGTCGTAAAAGCTTATGATGCCTTTGTTCGAATCGCCGTCGCTCGCAAAGTCATAGTCGTAGTGGACATAGTTGGCGTGTTTGGTCACCGACTTGATGTTCGTCGCATCGGGAATGTTCACGTTCTTTACGCACTCATCGAAACTCCAGTCTGTGCTCAGACCGTGAAAAGTGGTCTTCTGAAGTGGTCTGCAATAAAAACCTTCCTTCTCCCAGGTGGTCGTCTCAACACTCTTCGCGTTCCAAATGTCGTAGAAACTCAAGGTTCCAGTTGACCCGTCTTTCGCAGCGAAACGAAAGTCAAACTGGGTGGAGCCATCGTTTTTCTGCACCGATACGATACTTTCCGCGCTCGGACTCGATGTAGCACTCACACATTCATCGAAACTCCAGTCCGTGCTCAGACCGTGCAAAGTGGTCTTCTGGAGGGGCTTGCACGCAAAGCCGGGCTTGTTCCATTCCGAGGTGACAATAGACTCCAAGCTCACGCGCTGCGCGGGAAGCGAGTAGTACGCGAAAGATCCAAACATCACGCATAGAGTGATGAAATACAAGATGTATCCAAATATACGAATGCGCCATTTCGACCCGCCGATGGGTTCGATCTCCGCTTTGATGTTAAAGAAGAAGTCGGGAATCGGCACGAGAGTTTCTAAAAAGGACGAATCTTGCTGGTCGCGTTTGCTTTGCTGTAGTTCTGCATCAATTTTTGACTGCATTTCGGAAGAGTCCGCCATCTGTTGCACGAAGTGTTTAAAAGTTTATTTCCAGAGCGTGAAGGTGATGTGTCGCGCGTGTTTTGGCTATGGTCTCTCTCCTTGGAAGTGATGCTAATTGGTGAAGTAGTGATCCAGCAAACTTTCATTTATTTTCCTGAAATTTAACTAATAATATTCATTACTTTTAATAATAATAAACAGCATACATGATATGATAATAATAATAGTTTATTTACCTTCGTTCGTAAATATGTAGTCTACTAATAATTTAAATTAGACAAATTACCTGTACCTTCGTATGTATTAGATGGTTACATAATATATACCGAACGAAGGTACCTTCGAAAGTTCGTAAGGTAATTTATTACGAAGGTACCTTCGTACCTTCGTAGTTCGTTCTACTAGAAGGTACGAAGGTAATAAACACGGCGGGAAATGATTTTGCCTATTTGCATATGATGATATGGATATTTTTTATTAGACTATTATCTTCGTCGTTCGTGTTATTACGAAGGTATTATTTACGAGTATTTTTAAAGCAAGACGCAAGCAATAATGCAGGCAAACAAGCAAGCAACAATTGAGGCTACTTCTCTACACATTCTACCGGGTTCATCCAACTTCCCAGCTCGAGCCACGAGCAATTCAACAGGTGAAATACTTCGCGCCAAAAGTGCTATTTACCTTCTCTGAGCGCTGCCCCCGGCCACAAGTCAAACACGACGATCTTTCTTGATCTTTCCATATTTCTTCATGTTTCTTACGGACGAATTGAAGCTATTGGTTCACCCCATTACCTGCAAGCCAATAAGTTTTGTCGTCATTGAATTCTTCCGAACTGTCGACACGCGAGCCGGAAAACACTTGCCTCTTTCATAAGACAAGCTCGCAGACCTCCGAAAATTAATGCACCTCCGCTTCCTCTTTCAACAGGCAGGCAGGATCCAAAGTTTTGACCGATTTCTTCCGTCTGTGTGAAAAGCACAAAATAAAGGTTCTCATCCTCAGACCTTTTTGAGCATCCACTGACGCCACGCACGAGTGCGGTGCGAGCGCCGGAGAGTATCAGCCGCGGACCTCAAGTGCGCGTTACGAATATTTGGGTGATCAACACGGGAAAAAGCCTGCCTCCAGAGAGATTTGCGTCGGTCGCGTCCTCGTCGAGTCCTCCTTCGCCGATAACATCACAGATCCTCTGGTGATACCCGCTCAGGTCACTGAACGATGCTTTCTGGACGCCCCCACGCGTCTGATACTGCGGGGCGAGCGTCATCCACGTTCGTCCGCTCTGGAAATTCCTTCTTTGCGATGATCTTCGTGTTTCTCGCCTTTTCCGTACAAGGGGGCCTAGGGTCCAGCGACGCACGCGCCACCGGCGGCACAATCACCACCTTCGGCGACTACGTCATCCACAATTTCACATCCAGCGGCATTTTCCAGGTCACGGACCCCTCTTTGACCGAAGTGGAGGTGCTGGTCGTGGGAGGCGGAGGAGGAGGAGGCTGGGGGTATGGCGGGGGCGGTGGAGGTGGGGCTGTTCTGTCCTCTTCGAGCAAAACGCTATCGTCGAATTCGATCACTGTCACTGTCGGTAACGGCGGTAACGGCGGTCAAACCTACGGCAGTGGCCTCGATGGTGGCGCCAGCGCTTTTGACAGCATGGTGGCAAGTGGTGGGAAGGGTGGTATAGGCCGAGGTGACGGCGGCGCAAGCGGCTCTGGAGAATTGGGTGGCGGGTACAGCGAATACATGGGTGGAGGCGGCGGTGGCGCTGGAGGACCAGGGGAGACAGTACTCTCGAATAAAGGTGGTGACGGTGGCCCGGGCGTTGAATCGGCCATATCTGGTACCTCCAATTATTATGGCGGTGGCGGCGGTGGCGGCGTCTACATGAGCGGCAACCCTGGCGATGGAGGATTTGGTGGCGGTGGGTCAGGCGGATATTACTTCCCAGCCGCGACTGCCGGACTTGGCTATTCGGGTTCGGCCTACACAGGGGGCGGAGGTGGTGGCGGTGCATATGATTTTGGCCCGGGCCCGGGCAATGGAAGTCCAGGCGGCTCCGGCGTCGTCGTCGTCCGCTACAAGAAGAAAGCCGCCAGCACGCCGTCGGTAGGATCCAGCGACGCACGCGCCACCGGCGGCACGATCACCACCGTTGGCGATTACGTCATCCACAATTTCACATCCAACGGCACGCTCGCCGTCACGGACTCCTCTCTGATCGAAGTGGAGGTGCTGGTCGTGGGAGGCGGAGGAGGAGGAGGCGCCGATTATGGCGGCGGCGGTGGAGGCGGGGCTGTTCTGTACTCTGCGAGCAAAACGCTGTCGTCGAGTTCGATCACTGTCACTGTCGGTACCGGCGGCACTGGCGGCTGGCCCTCTGGCGATGGCGGCGCCAGCGTCTTTGATGGCGTGGTGGCAAATGGCGGAAAGGCTGGAAAGGTTGGCAAAGGTGATGGCGGGGCAAGCGGCTCCGGAAATGCAGGTGGATCTGGATCGTCCTCCAGGGGTACGGGTGGAGGCGGCGGTGGCGCTGGAGGACCAGGAGAGACACCAGATTTGAGTGCATTTATCAAAGGTGGTGACGGTGGCGTTGGCGTTGAATCGGCCATATCTGGTACCTCCGATTATTATGGCGGTGGCGGCGGAGGCGGCGGCCGCGGTGGCGGCATCTCTGGCAATGGAGGATTGGGTGGAGGTGCGTCAGGATCATCTTTCTCTAGTTATCACGGTTCAGCCTTCACAGGGGGCGGAGGTGGTGGCGCCGGAGATTCGTATACTGGAGGGTCAGGCGGCTCCGGCGTCGTCATCGTCCGCTACAAGAAGAAAGCCGCCAGCACGCCGTCGTGCACAACGAGCCAGTACCTGAAGGATGGAGCGTGCGTGGCGTGTGCGACGGGGACGACCAGCGCGGGCGGGAACGCGACAGAGTGCACCGCGTCGTCGTCGGCATCGTCGCCGGGGGCACCAGGATCGTCACCGGAATCATCGACGCCATCCCCATCGCCTGCGCAGGAAAAGAAGGAGACGGCGGAGAAGACCCGCGACTCGATCCTCGCCGACATCGCGGACCCTGCAGTGCAGAAAAAGGCCAAGCTCCTCGCCGACGCGGCGATCGCCGGCGAAACGGTCCAGATACTGTCCGCCAAGCTCTCGGCCGCGGATGCGGACGCCGCGTGCGCCTCCGCGTACTCCAAGGCGGCGGTGAGCTCGGGCAAGGGCGCGTGCATCGCCAAGCCGGATACCTCAGCCGCCGCCGGGAGACGCCGCCTCTCCGCGACGACGTACAATGTCGAGCTCATGTTCAAATCATCCGAGGTGAGCGACGACGCGCTCGCCGCGGCTGCGAACGAGCTCAAGGCCAATGGCGTGGAGGGCGTTACGTCCCAGACGTCCGTGGATCCGATGCAGGAGCTCAAGGTCATCCCCGGCATCGACACCAACAAGCTTCAAACGTTTGACCGTGAGGCCAAGGACGCGGCGGCGGCGGCCCCGTCGAGCGAGCAGCCTCCCCCGCCCCCGCCGCCGCCGAGCCCACCGCCGCCGAGCTTGGTGGAGGACGACGACGACGCGGTGGTGGGACCGGGAGGAAGGCTCGTCGCCTGCGTCGCCGCGATGCTGGCGATCGTGTTAGTCGTGTAAATAAGACCCGTCCTGCTGTTCTTTCTCTGTCCCGAAAAAGTTGGACCGAGCAAACTGATTTGCCGTCAAATTCGCAATGGGCACAACCACGGCGCGGCGCCGCCTGGGGTTGGACGGATACTTTCGAGGCGCGCCGTCCCGCATCGATTCCGCTCATTGTCGGTCGGCATCGGGCAGGCGGGGATTATGTGGTCCATTACAACGCCCTAACTTAGCCCTAGACACCGAAAAGACACCGATTTTTTTTGGCCACAGCTGAGCAGTCATCCATTTTTTTCGTAATTAGCCTTAAGCTCTGATTTCCAGCCAAGTTAGGGTTAAGGTATAATGTTTGAGTCAATTTATTTTTGATTCACCGCCCCTGAGATCGTACCCGGGCGTACCCGGGGCGTGACAATGGGGGAGTCTTCGGGAAAATATTACCTTCGAAGGTACCTTCGTACGAAGGTACCTTCGTACGAACGAAGGTACCTTGCTTCGTACCTTTATTTATTTATTTATGATTTGAAGGTAATAATATTAATAAGGGTTAAGTGTTACCTTCCACTGTGGGAAAAAAATCGGGGAAACACCGGGGAAAATAGGGAAAGACCGGGGAAAATATGGGGAATCGTCTATAGTCCGTACGTATTCCCCGGTTATGATATGGCACGAAGCATTTGGGACGAGGAACGCCAGTGACAAAGTCACATTTAGTACCACATTCTACCCCAACTTTTTTGGAACTATGTTACGTTTATTCGTGATCTGATTGGTCGAGAGCTCGATCATTTGCAAAAGTCATATACTATGCAACCGTACGGTCGTCGTTTGTTACTTTATTTCTGACTAACAACGCTGTGCGACGCCTTCCGTGTCTTTGGACGACGATTGTTCTGCGGGACGTCCTTATCGTTGCGCGTGACGTGCACGTAGTCGTCGTCCTCACACGCGCGCCACTTGTGAACGAATAATCGACGCCAAGGCGTCTTCTGATGAGGCGATGGTAGACGTCGAAGTTGACCGATGTATCGATGAAAATTCAGCTTCAAACCATGGATAAGTAGCCCTTCTCAATGCGTCTTTCACCGAGGCTTCACCGAAGCTTCATCGAGACTCGTCCCAATCAGCCTCCCGGAACCGAACGTTCCTTGTTCATCAGTCTCACAGGGAGGCACCTACGGAAAATTTTAGCTCATTTTCAGGATTTGGGTGGGGAAACTTATGTTACCTTCGTATGAAATTTTTTATTAAGTCACGTCGAAACGTATGAGCGGTAGTCAGAATTGGGAAATTTATTTGGTCAAACGAGATTCGTCGTAACCGGATCTACCGTGTGTAGTCGTTTATTTGAACCCTAGCTGGGCTCAGTGATGGCCACGTCATTTTGGGAGCCGGAGCCTTCGGGGCACAAGCGGCGCGAATAGAGACTCGTATTTCGCTGGGCTTCTTCGATAGGTTCTTGCTCTGGCTCATCGGCTGGCTCGGGCTCGGTTGGAGGGGTGGGGGGTTCGATCTCCTCGGGCTCGGCAGGCTCAGGCTCGGCAGGCTCGGGCTGGGGTGGAGCTTCCGACATCTCGCGTTTAACCTCCGTTCGCTCGGCAATTACCAAGCGTGCTTTCTCGCGGGCCATGGCGGGCACCTTGAGCTGTTCGGGGGTCCTTTCCTTGCGGCCTCGGGATTTGTATCGGTCGGGGTCGGACATGTTTAACTTAAGAGAACATTATTATTTACAACATGTTGAAAATCGTCGCCACCAGAACCACGAGGATGCCCGTGAGTCCCGCGGCGTGGTCGTCCTCGTCGAGGATGAGCTTCGGAGGAGGCGGAGGCGGTGGTGAAGATGGTGGCGATGGAAAAGGCGGCAATGGCGGCGATGGAAAAGGCGGCGGTGGCGGCGGCGGTGATGGTGGTAGCGACGGAGCGTAGAGCCCAATGACGTAGACGGGGTTGTTGTGGTTGTTTTTGGCAGTCCCGTCCCCAAGCTGGCCGAGGCCGTTGTAACCCCAGCACTTCATCGCGCCGCCCATCAGCAGCGCGCACGTGTGGCGGGCGCCCAGAGCGATGCTCGTCGCTGTCGTGATCCCGGACACGTTGACTGGTGTGTTGCGGTTGGTCGTGGTCCCGTCCCCAAGCTGGCCGAGGCGGTTGTCGCCCCAGCACTTCATCGTGCCGCCCGTCAGCAGGACGCACGAGCTATGGTCACCCAGAGCGATGCTCGTCGCCGTCGTGATCCCGGACACGTTGACTGGTGTGTTGCGGTTGGTTGTGGTCCCGTCCCCAAGCTGGCCTCTGTAGTTGTCGCCCCAGCACTTCATCGTGCCGCCCGTCAGCAGGGCGCACATGTGGCTGCTGCCCAGAGCGATGCTCGTCGCCGTCGTGATCCCGGACACGTTGACTGGTTTTTTGCGGTTGGTTGTGGTCCCATCCCCAAGCTGGCCTCTGTAGTTGTAGCCCCAGCACTTCATCGTGCCGCCCGTCAGCAGGGCGCACGAGCTATAGCCACCCAGAGCGAGGCTCGTCGCCGTCGTGATCCCGGACACGTCGACGGGGGTGGTGCTCTGGGTTGTCGTCCCGTCACCGAGCTGGCCGTACTCGTTGTAGCCCCAGCACTTGATCCTGCCGCCCGTGAGCAGAGCGCACGTGTGGCGGTCGCTCAGAGCGATGCTCGTCGCGTTCGTGATGCCGGACACGTCGACCGGGTTGGTGCGACTGGTGGTGGTCCCGTCCCCGAGCTCGCCATACCTGTTCCTACCCCAGCACTTGATCGCGCCGCCCGTCAGCAGGGCACACGAGTGCCAGCCGCCCAGAGCGATATCCGTCACCTCGGCAAGCGCCACAGTAGCGAGCACCGAAAAAAAAAGGAGCCAGATTTTCATTTTTGGGGTTTGCGATATAAGCCCCGCGACGTGCGACCGAACAGATCGACGCCGAATCTCAGCCGTCCGTGCGAGTTAGACGCCGGGTTTCGAGGAGGCCGTTCGAGACCGTGCCTTCTCTGCGCACACCGATTTTCAGCCGATTCCGTGATGGTCGACGCAGGGCGACTCGCGCGCCCCAGGCCATATGCGCGCGCGCGAAGTGACTCCGGAAAAAGAGGCAAAATAGGAAAGTAAAAATTACAAACGTCTCTTCTATATGTACGTATGTACATACCTTATTATTATTATTACTTCATTCGTACGAAGGTACCTTCGAACGTATCTTCGTATCTTTTATTACTTACTTCGTACGAAGGTACCATCGAAGGTACCTTCGTAATAACTTTTACGAAGGTAAATAAAATAAATTAATTAATACCTTCGAAGGTAATGAATTCTCGTCCGCGCGAGCCAGCGTTTCACTTACCACAAAATTACGTGGGACTTTTAATGGCGCGCGCGAGACGCGTACGACAATGCACGCGTCATGAAGAGCGCGCGCGCTCGTTTTAGTCGCGTTCGGACGCCCGGCCGCTCCTCGGCCGCGCTTTGGCCGCGTCGGTCCTTAAACCCCACACCGCGCCACATAAACCCAAAGCGAAACCCCACTCGGCGTGGGCGAAACTGCCTGCGTCCGTCCGAGACTACTCGAAACCATCCTCGACAGCCTCGCGACAGTCACAAACAGCGATTGAAAAGTAAAATGCGAAAGTTGAGTTGTCGCGCACAAGCAAACAGTCACAGACGCCGATCGAATTTCGTTCAACTCGTCAAACTGACCCCCGCGTGACAACGTGCCAACGAGGGATCATTTTGCCCATAGGCGCTGTGGCACGACGACAGCTTTTTTTTTCACGAAAAAAACGGTGCCGGTGGCACAATTGTCACAGGGTCAGCGTATGGGGGCCAGTCAGAAAAATGGTGCCGTTGGCACAATTGTCACATTGGTAGGCCACTACAAACCCACTAGAGCCTACCCGCAGGGGTTTAGGCGAACCCTACCCGAGTTTCGAGCTACCCTCAAGGCCGCCACGGAGCCGTCGCCGCGCGGGCCGCGCACGACGTCGGCACCCGCGCGCGAGGCGCGTACGGCGATGCCCGTGTCATGGAGAGCGTGCGCGCGCATTTTGGTCGCGTTCGGACGCCTGGCCGCTCTTCGGCTGCGCTTTGACCGCGTCGGCCCTTAAACCCCACACCCTAGTCGCCACCCTCAAGGGGGGTCATTTTGCCCATAGGCTGTATCAAAAACCCGGAAAAAACCCGAATGACTTTCTGGTAGACCACAACAAACCCTAACCCTACAAAGTCCCACAAAAGTCCCACAAAATTCCCAGAAAATTCCCACAAAATTACGTGGGACTTTTAATAAAAGTCCCACAAAAGTCCCACAAAATTACGTGGGACTTTTTTTAATCGAATGGGAATTTCGGCAAATAAAGTCCCATTCGATTTTGAAGGTGGTGTAATAATAAAAATTCTCCAAAGGTCGAACCGTTCGTCAGTGCGAGTGATGGTGAGGTGTAATCGTTCGTCCTGTGGGTGGTCGGCTAGCCGAAGAGGCATTCGTGTATACGTATACACACGATACTGTCGTATATATAGTTTAACATCGTTCGTACTGATAAAAATAAAATATGTAAATAAATATCCAACCCTATTTAAATACCCGTTTATATGAGTAAACATAGTGTGACAACTATACGGGACACTGACTCAAGATTCTCGAACTAAAAATGCAAAAATGTCAACAATGTAAGAGACGGATAGACCATCGTTCTTGATTTAATGGTGTCAAAAATGTCGACAATGTATGGGACGAATAGACCTTCGACCTTGATAAACGATACCAGGTGATTGTTACATTTTGGGAAGTTGGGGTCGTGTAAGATCGGCTAGCCGAATATCGCTCGGCTATTATGCCGAATATTATTAATAAGTGTTTCCTTGCTTTATTTGCTTCATTCGTTCGTAATAATGTTTAATTGATTGATTAATATTAATACCTTATACGAATGAAGGTATCATAATAGACTAAATATCATACCTTCGTAACACTTATTAATAATAATTATTCGACTACCTTCGGTACGAAGGTAGACTAATAATGGTGAAAATGGCGGCGCCAGACGAGTCGCACATCAGTGACGTTGAGCGGGACAGAGGCGACGCAATTCCAAGGACTAATTCGTCCAGACGTTCAAAAGAAGGTTGGAGCACCCGCATAGAGCAGGTGCGCCCGCGCGAATCCGAGAAAGAACACCCCGTCGCGTCCGTCGTGTCTCTCATCAGTTACCTTCGAAGGTACGAAGGTAACTGAAAACCCTAATAACCAGCATATCCACGGCCCTTCTTACCGCCCTCACAGGAGGATGGCACCAGCATCGCCAGTCAGGCGGAGATCCAAGAGGCTGACTCGCAAACCCAAGATGTACAAACCGTTCGAGTCGCTGACGACGTCCCGCCGTGGACGTGGACGGAGCAGTTCAATCGCGTCGCCCCGTGGCCGGATGGCGGCGGCGCCGTCGGGCCGGCCCGGCTCTTCGCCGTCGTCTCCGACCGTGATAGACATGCACGGCGCTCAACCGCACGATGTGGTCGTGTCGGAGTACTTCGCGGGACTGGGGCCCATGACCAGATGGTCTAAAGACGCCGTCGAAAGGCACGAACAAGGATTCCGCGTCGGCCAGTTCGTCGACAAGGACGATACAGCGAAGAAGGCGCTGGAGCGCGCGTTCCGGTGTCCTCACATCATCGGGGACATCGCCGGGCTGGCCAAGCTAACGCCCTGCCGACTGGCGCTCGTGGGGTTCCCGTGCAAGGGGACGTCGACGCGGGGTAAAGTCAGGGGTGCGACGAACGCGATCGATAACGACCAGACGCGTATGATCCAGCACTTTTTCAGGGCGCTCAAGGACACTGACAACAAACCCCAGGTGATGCTCCTAGAGAACGTCCGGGGGCTGCTCTCCGCGCGGCACAAAGGGGAGAAGGGCGAGTTTTTGCGATGGATCATCCACAACCTGAAAGACTTGGGTTACGCGGGAGAGTGGAAACTGTTCGACAGCGGTGTGGACGCGATGAGCGGCGACCGCGTGTTCATTTTGTGTCGGCAGGAAGCCGTGACCAGCGTTCGCGGGACCCTCTTGAATCTCGGGGAGGAGTATCGCGGTGCCAAGCCCGAGAACGGATACGGCTTCAGCATGAGGAAGGTCGGTGACGCGCCCGTGATAGGTCGCCTCGCATGCCAGACAGAAGGCACCGGGCCACCTTGTTTCGTCTTTCGTGATGACGACGGCGAGTACAAGTGCGTCGAGTTTACTGTGGAGGCCGTCGCCGACTTGTTCACGTTCACTCGCGAGGAGCTTGGTTTGGACGACGCGACGGACCCGAAGGCCCTGAAGATGTTGGCGAATGCCTGCCGACCGGTGGGCCATGCGGTAATCAACAAGTTGGTTGACAATCTGCTCGAGGCAACGCCCGTCGAGGCTTTGCCTAATGGGGCGGTGGAGGTTCAACACTGGGCGGAACGCTCCCTTCCCAACGCGGGGTACTGGTCCATGCGTAGCGACAAGATCTTCGGGTACGAGGGCACGCCAAGGGCAATCGTCCGCTACGACGAACAAAGTAAGCGCACGGCAGCGGATGTTGCATCAGAGTGTTTGCGGACGGGGCACGCGATCACCTGGAAGCAATCCGACATCATCGAGTACATCGAGAAAGCCGCGGTACACGAGGCGAGGAGGCGACAGTCCAGCCTCTCGCATCACCTCGCCGCGCTTTGTCTCGCCGCCTTTCCTGGATGTTCGATTTTGAAGTTCTGTCTTCCTGTCGCAATAGAGGTCGACGGTCATGTGGGATTGGTCGGATTTCTCCGCCTATCCGACCGTGGTGAGACGAAGGGAATGCCACACATGTTCTGGCTGCCCAGGCTTGGGTATCCTCGACCAGCGTTTGTGTGCTTTCACCAGTGGAAGAAGCAGAAGGGTACCGCGTTTGGACTTCTAGACCACAGAGTTGACTTTAACGTCCTGAAGGGCCAGCTTGACGAACACATGACGGTGGCGACGGACGACCTCCGCGCGTTCATTGACCTGGATGGAACGCCGTCAACGCCGTCGGATGATATCGATGACTCAGACTCGGACTGCAGTTGGGAGGTTCCCGAGTCGATCGACGTCGACGAGCAGATGTGCGAGGGTTGTGGGGGCGGCGGTGAAACAAGGCCGGGGATGACCGATGCGGAGACCGTGCTCTGCGACGGGGATGGGTGCGAACGCGCGTGGCACATTGCGTGCCTGCGGCCGCCGCTGACGACGGTACCAGAGGGCGACTGGGTGTGTCCCATTTGCGTGGAGGAGGCACCCGGAGAGGCGCGTGGAGGTGGCGAGGACGTCGCCAACGAAATTTTTTGATTGCAGGGAATTTGATGAAAAACCAAGGAAAAAACTGAGCGCCCAGTGGGCGTAGACTGTGCGGCAAGGGCGAAGTCGGGGCATCTGGTCCCTCAGGGCCCACTGAAACGTCGCCCCTGCTCACCAAGCACGAGTTGCACCGCGCCTGGACCGGCGAACAGGTTCGTTTATGTGGTCCTGGGTTTGTAGTTATTCAGATCCTAAACCTTTTTTATTCATATCATACCACCGACGCGTCCGCCGCCGCGCCCACCGCCGCGTCCGCCGCCGCGTCCACCGCCGTCATGTTGCGCAGGCGGCGGGATCTCGTGCTCGTCAGGAACGACGTGCACCTCGTCGACAATCTCTACTTCCGACCCTGAGCTGAAGGCGTCCATGTCGTCGTTGGGACCCCCCCCGGCAACACCGTCGACGTCGCTCAGACTGTCGCTGTTGCTGAGACTGTCATCAGAGTCCCCGGTGAGGTCGACAACGGGGGCGTCACCGTTCGGTTCCTCGTCGCTCTCGCCCTCCGAGTCGGTGCCGATGATGCCCTCGTCGAAGTCGTCGCCGTCCTCGTCGAAGTCGTCGCCGTCCTCGTCGAAAACGTCGCCGCGGCGAAGATTCTCGGCATCGCCATCGTCGCCGGAGTCGTCTGAGACTTCAAGCACTTCGGTGTCGCCCGTGCGCCCTGCCGGGCTCTTCGGTCGCGAAGCCATCGCTGGAGGCGTTTCACGCACCAACTGGGCAGGCGACTGGCCGCCCCCCTGAGCGCCGCGAGGATGCGGCGAAGCCTCGCCACCGAGGATCGCGGCGGCGGCATCCCGTCCGCGGTGTTCACCGAGGTTCGGAGGCGCCGGCGCCGTGAACATTCCGAAGTCCGGCGTGACCGACTGAACATCTGGATCAGAGGCGATCGGCGCGACATCCTCCGCGGGCACGTCCCGCGGCGCCCCGTCGAAGTCCCCGCGGATGCGGTACGATTCTGACGCGTGATCGTACTCGAGCACCGTCCCGCGCATCCACGAGCCGTGGTCGCGCAACCTGCAAAGAACACTTTTCCCCGTCACGTGCCTGCGTCTTCCGTTGCCCCACAATGGTTCTGGCTGCGTGGAGCGTGGTCGTTGGGACGGTGGCGCGTTGACGGGGCCTGCGTTGAGGGACGTGGGCGCTGGAATGTGAAAAAAGAGACGGAGGCGGCGCGCCCCACCACCACGCCATGAGCAGACGCGGCAGGGTGCAGGGGAGGTCGCGCGGGTTGAGATGGCGCGCCGCGCGGACCCCGACGACGTTCGGGAGTGCGACGCCGGGATGGGCGCGCCGGGAAACGATGCGCACGTCGTGGCGGGGCGGTGTGCGATGCGATGCGAGCGAACGATGCGGTGCGAGCGCACCTCTCGCCCCGTCAGCACCTCCATCTCCATGGCGCTTCGACGCGCGGCGGCGGCGGTCGTTGTCACGCATGTTGCGCTCAATCGAAGCGCTGATGGCTTGGAGTCGTCGCTCTCGCAAAGACGGGCGCGCGTGTTCAAGTGGAACAGGCGTTGGGAGGTGCGCGCACCGCGAGAAGTGCGACCGCCGAGACCACGCGGAACTTTCCTCACTCGAGAGATAAGGTTGCCGTCGTCTCCGAAAAGTAAATTGCGAAAGTTGAGTTGTCGCGCACAAGCAAACAGTCACAGACGCCGATCGAATTTCGTTCAACTCGTCAAACTGACCCCCACATGTCAACGTGCCAACTGGGGGTCATTTTGCCCATAGGCGCTGTGTCAATTTGGCACGCGACAGCTTGTTTTTTTCACGAAAAAAATGGTGCCGGTTGGCACAATTGACATGTTGGTAGACCACTACAAACCGGTAGCGGCCTCGGCGGCCGCGTAGGTTCCGCGCCGTGTTGCACCCATGTGACCAAGTGCGTGCGCGTCGTGCCCGCGCGCCCCCAGCCACCATGACTACCATGACCGAGCTGGATTTCGAGCGGGATTTCTCAACGTCTGTCGGCAGACTGATATTCATAGAAAATTTATCAATGAAGAAACGATCTATCTGGTCAGTCTCACAGGGAGGCACCTACATACGGATGTTATTACGTCCCTACCCCTACGCCCTACCCCTGATTATTTTCGTCTCGTATGGGCAAACAGTCAGAGCGTTTGCGACCGACCGGTTCACCCCTAGAAGTACTCCCCACCAAACTGATGATGTACAAAACTGGTTTTATTTGCAGTCAGGGCAGCGGCTTGACATCACGCAACATCTCAACAGATTTATGTGTTCCGCCGAAATCGCTCAAGCTGCCGTAGAACTCGTGATCCAATCACACCTTTGAAACTTAGGAGTTGTAGGTGTACGTCACTGGTGATGGCCAAGATCCAGTGCCACGGTTCGACGTTTCGCTCACAAACGGCATGCCATTTTCTTTGATGGTCCAGCCAGGAGAGTATTTCGGCCTGTGGTACTTGATCTTAATTTCTTTCACCTTCTTCGACGTGATGCTGAAAAATTTGGTTCCGGGGGGAATTTTGTTCCCGTCTTGCCAAGTCGTATATGTGTTAGGATTACCATCCATGAACGCTTCAGAGCCATGTCCGACGCGCCCGATTGCCGGGAAATGCACCGCCACCTGGTCTTTCGTTACAGCTTTGCCGTCAAACAAAATTTCGTATATCTCAGGTCCGTGACCTGCGGCAACAGGCGACTGCAGAGTGAACTCGTAGACAAAGTTGGCGTCGATGCCGACATTTCCAGAGTTGATGGCGATCTTTTCAGCCGCCGCCTTCTCGTCAGCAGACTTGGACTCTTCCGTCGAGAGCCAGAGCATGTGGAATGTCTCGCCCTTGCCGACGGTCGGCTTGTCGCACTTGATGGTCGAGCTCCCCCGCGCGTCGTTGCAAAAAGCACCGCCGGCCTCGTTGGACTTGAGTGAGATGAAGTAATCAAACTTCTTGTCCGCGGAGCCGAAGCCGCCGCCGGTCCAGTCGGCTTTCACGGGATCCGCCCCCCCGACTGTGAACCAGTGCGCGAGGGTGTTTGGGCTGCCGCTGCCGCACTTCATATCGAGGTTCTGGGTGTAGCAGTAGGTCCCGCGCTGGCCGCCCTTGATGGAAACCATGTTGGGCTTGAGGCCGGAAACTTGGTTCATCTGCTCGCGAGTGGGATAAGCAAACGTGTTCCTCTCCCAGCTCCCGATGTGGGGCCGGTTGCAGATGAATCGGCTGCCTTCGTCAGCGCAGGATCTGCCGGACTCGCCGCCCATGAACATGAAGAGCCCCTCAGCCATGGTCGGCGTCGGCGCCGGCGGAGACGCGGGCGAGGGCGGCGGTGCGGGTGCCGAGTTGATGGCGATCTTTTCAGCCGCCGCCTTCTCGTCAGCAGACTTGGACTCTTCCGTCGAGAGCCAGAGCATGTGGAATGTCTCGCCCTTGCCGACGGTCGGCTTGTCGCACTTGATGGTCGAGCTCCCCCGCGCGTCGTTGCAAAAAGCACCGCCGGCCTCGTTGGACTTGAGTGAGATGAAGTAATCAAACTTCTTGTCCGCGGAGCCGAAGCCGCCGCCGGTCCAGTCGGCTTTCACGGGATCCGCCCCCCCGACTGTGAACCAGTGCGCGAGGGTGTTTGGGCTGCCGCTGCCGCACTTCATATCGAGGTTCTGGGTGTAGCAGTAGGTCCCGCGCTGGCCGCCCTTGATGGAAACCATGTTGGGCTTGAGGCCGGAAACTTGGTTCATCTGCTCGCGAGTGGGATAAGCAAACGTGTTCCTCTCCCAGCTCCCGATGTGGGGCCGGTTGCAGATGAATCGGCTGCCTTCGTCAGCGCAGGATCTGCCGGACTCGCCGCCCATGAACATGAAGAGCCCCTCAGCCATGGTCGGCGTCGGCGCCGGCGGAGACGCGGGCGAGGGCGGCGGTGCGGGTGCCGAGTTGATGGCGATCTTTTCAGCCGCCGCCTTCTCGTCAGCAGACTTGGACTCTTCCGTCGAGAGCCAGAGCATGTGGAATGTCTCGCCCTTGCCGACGGTCGGCTTGTCGCACTTGATGGTCGAGCTCCCCCGCGCGTCGTTGCAAAAAGCACCGCCGGCCTCGTTGGACTTGAGTGAGATGAAGTAATCAAACTTCTTGTCCGCGGAGCCGAAGCCGCCGCCGGTCCAGTCGGCTTTCACGGGATCCGCCCCCCCGACTGTGAACCAGTGCGCGAGGGTGTTTGGGCTGCCGCTGCCGCACTTCATATCGAGGTTCTGGGTGTAGCAGTAGGTCCCGCGCTGGCCGCCCTTGATGGAAACCATGTTGGGCTTGAGGCCGGAAACTTGGTTCATCTGCTCGCGAGTGGGATAAGCAAACGTGTTCCTCTCCCAGCTCCCGATGTGGGGCCGGTTGCAGATGAATCGGCTGCCTTCGTCAGCGCAGGATCTGCCGGACTCGCCGCCCATGAACATGAAGAGCCCCTCAGCCATGGTCGGCGTCGGCGCCGGCGGAGACGCGGGCGAGGGCGGCGGAGATGACGGTTTGCCGAAAGTAACTTTCGTCGGCGGGTTTCGCACTGGCTCAACGACAGTGCCAACGTAGTAGCCGTCCTCGATCTTCTTGTACTCGATCTTATGATTGATGTTAGCGAACCTTGCGATGATAGTGGTTTCGTCGACAACCGTCACCGGACCGGTGGACCCGAAAGAGGTGCACGTGCCGTCAGGGTTAATAACGAAGCCGCCATTTCTTCTGGTCCCATCGTGCCTCCAGTCCTGCTGAACGCCAACAAGGCTTTCGGCAAAAACGAACGAGTCATAGGGCGCGGCCTCTGCTTCAGCCTTAGCCTTGGCCTCTGCTTCAGCCTTAGCCTTGGCCTCTGCTTCAGCCTTAGCCTTGGCCTTGGCCTCGGCCTCGGCCTCGGCCTTGGCCTCGGCAGCCTGTTTCGCCTTGAAGGCTTCGTAGTCGGTGACGCCGTTGAGGCAGCCCTTCTTGCAGGAGTTGTCGTTGGTGCCCCATTGAGCGGCGCACTCGTAAGGCGCGAGCTGAAACTTATCGCCGAAGGCGTCCTTATGCGCGGGCACGTCACCACAGCCAGGGAAGTTGCAGTGGTGGTAGGTGACGCCGTTGACGGTGCGGTCGCACTTGACGTCGGCACACTCGGCGTTGCACTGATCTGCGGTGACGCCGCCCTTCACCATGGTGCAGGCCTGGAGGCAAGAGAGCCTCTGATTGGAGCCCTGGACGATGTCGATGTTGCAGCACTCGTGCTCAGCGGCGCACATGGCCTGGCATTCGCCGAAAGCCTTCACAGCGGCAGCCTTAGCGTCAGCCTTGGCCTTGGCGGCGGCGGCGTTCTCGGCGGCGACTTGCGAGGCGATGTCGTCGGCACTCTCGGGGAGATCCTCGTCGAGTTTCTCGTTTAGATCCTCGTAGAGATCGTCGAGGTCCTCCTCCTCGTATGTCTTCCAGGCCACATCCTTGAGAGCGACAGCGGAGTCGGCGTCGCTGGTGTTGGTGTCGGAGTGCGGCGCGGAGGTGGCGGCGGCTTCGTCCTCGCGAATCTCCGCATCGGTCTCGACCTCATGGATGATGTCATCGCCGACAGTCTCTTCGAACTGCTTCGCGAGCTCCTCGGCCACTTCGACGGGCTCGATCTCGCGCTTCGTTGGCGCGGGTGCGGACTCGAGCGATTCTTCGTAGGATTCAATGTCGGCGTCGTCGACCACGGCTTCCTCGACAACCTCCGGCGCTGGGGGTGCGGGTTGCTCGGAAACCACGGCGGGCGCAGGTGACGGCTGTGCGCCGTCGATGGACGCCTTGACGTTGTAATTCAGACCCTTCGGCGCGCAGAAGCACGCCTTGGACTCACCAGGCTCGGGATCGGCGCCGAAGTGCTCGTTGGTGCACTCGTAGTCGGACTTTCCGGGCTTGACAATGAACCTTTGCGTGGCAATGACGTCGGCGAAGATGTTTTGCCTGTCGGGGTCGGAGGCGTGGTACCTTGGGCCCCAGACGACGTCGCCGTCGGGGCACTCGCATGTTTCACCCTCGCCCGCGCAGAAGAAGTCGAATGACTTGCCGTCAAGCTCGCACGCCTGGACGTCTTCAACGAGCATCGAGACCTCCACCTTGAGGCGATCAGCGAGCTCGTCGGAAGCGGCGGCTTTGGTGTTGAGCTCGTCGACGAGTCTCTGGCGGGCGGCGAGTTCGAGTTGGTCGGACTCCACGGCTTTCTTGAAGTCGGCGATCGTATCAGCATAGGCGTCGAGCGAGTCGTGGCACTGGCTGAGCTTGGACTCGAGCGAGGAGATGCGCTCATCGTCAGAGACGTCGTCGCCCCGCGCGGCGGCGAGGTCCGTCTGCGACGTCTCGAGTTTCTCAGAGCACGTCGAGAGCTTGGACTCGATGGCATGTTTCTCAGCGGCGCACGTTTCGAATTTTTTAACTTCCTCGGCGCGCTCGAATGCCTCCATCATGTCCTTCTTGTATTCGGCCACCTTCTTGCTGAGTTCCGCCTGTGCGGAGTTGCACTCGTTGTTCTTGATGTAGAGCTTGTACTTTTGTTTGCGGGTCTTCTCGAGCTCGTAGTGTTTGTCCTTGAGCTGGTTCTCGAGGTCGGCGATGATCTCGTTGTCGTGCGAGCCCGCGAGGTGCTTGCTGCGACCGCCGTGGCCGATCTTGAGGAACTCCTCGCGGGTGTCGACGATGGACTGCTCCAGAGTCTGCACCTGCTTCTCGAGCTCGGTGCTCTCCGATCGGGATTCAGCGAGCTCGCGAGTGAGCCGCTCGACCTGTGCGTCGAGGGAATCGATTTGCGCGATGTCGTCCTCATCGCCAAGGCGACCGACGGTATCGGCGTCGAGGGACCCCAGGCTGTGATGCGCGGGGGTCAGCGCCGCACGGCGATACGCCGCGTGATGGGTCGGCGTAGCCTTGGCCGCGATCCCATCGCCCAGCTCTGAAATACCGTTGAACTTTTTAACCTCGGGATGCGAGGGATCGGTGCCGATGAAGCCCGCGGCGACGACCAGCACGCCGATCGCGGCGGCGCCAGCGAAGCGGGTCACGCGATGTAACACCCCTCCACCGCCACGGCTGGTGCGAAGGGGCGTGTGCTCGTCGAGGAGAGGCTGCACGACGCCATCATCAGATGATCGGTGCCCTAATCCTCCGTACATCGGAAACAATCAGCGCAATGCGTACGTAAATGTCTTTTGGTGGTCTGTTAGGAAGAAGTTTGATGATGTCATCAGAAAGATCAGCCGCAGATGTTGGCGCGGATCACCAGCGGAGGGCGGCAGTCACGCATGCGAAGAGGACTACGGGCCATCTCCAGCAGGTTGTATGCGGCGATATCGTTCGCACGAGGTTTTGTTCGTTTGGCGGTTGGTGGTGCTTGGCTTTAGCGCCGCCTGACACCCGAGGGGATTCAGGCCGCGCCCAAAAAATCCGAAAAACCCGGTCGAAAAAAATCCAGTCTCACAATTTTTTTCGACCGGCAAGTGAAAAGCCTATAGGGCTTCGAGACTCACCGTGAGAAGTGACAAACCGACCCAAAAAACGCTGGGTGTTACAAAACTGACCGGGACCGGGCGGAGGTTGGTTCGTGCGCCAAACTCACCGTGGATCGTCTCAATATTCTCACAGCACGGGCGCGCTAGTAGGCGCGCAATTGGTTTCGTGGCGCCTAACGTTATCGTGGTCCTCCCAGTTCGTCGAGCTCCGTGCCTGAACAACAGAGGTGAGCGCTCACGCGCCACGGAATGCCCATCAACACCTGTCTCACGCACTGAGTCGAAAATTCCGGCTCAAAAATTATGTGGGAATGACAGCGCCTGAATAACGAAAATCTGGATTCTGACTAGTTCACATACGTCTCTCGAGAGTGAAACCACGTCGAATTATCACCGGTTTGAATGCCCATACGAACACTGGGTCATTTTACTGTTAGGCGACTTTTTCGGCACCGGAAAAACACCCAAAGAGGCTTCACGCGCGCGGATGGGCGGGTTTGAGATCGCGACCAACACGAAGCGCGCGCTCTCATCGACGAGAGGGTCCATACGGACGCGCTCGTGTGGTTTTCCAACCTGGTCGCGATCTCAAACCCGCCGAACAGAACGTGGTCCCAGCCGTCACTGGCGCGTTATCCACGCGTTTGGAATGACCATTTTCCCGATACCGTTGACTTTCGGTCGGCAGGATGTTTACCATACGAACTCCGGCCGGTTGCATATACGATAGATTGAGTAGGTCCTTCACTGACGGTACGTCCTGAAATCCTCCTCCACGGTCGGAAGATGCGCGTCAACACAGGCTGACCTCCCCCCCCCCCACATCTGTCAAAAGTCTATATCTATGACGCCACCCATCAGGTGCACGGGCGGTCCACTGGCGAAGCCAGCCAGTATCTCAAGAAGACTTTGTTGGGAGACTTGTTCGTTATGTCATATGTAACCATGCAAAGCAGAGAAATGATGTCGCTCTCCGTCAAGAATACCGCGTTATGGGCGCTCAAAGTGCCTCTGGAGGAGATGTGTAGATTTGGCCACCACGTGCCAGTGCTCGGAGCACAACTCAGATGTTTCCTTAGGCACGCAGATAACCACCGGCGCCACGTCTCAGGACGGCGGTCACATGCGCAACTCTCACTCAGGAACTTGCTCGCAATGGTGTCCAAGAGCCGATTGTGTCATAACATAAATTGAGATTACGAATGAAACACTAAATTCACTGAACGAATATCGATCTCCGTCATCTGAAATAATCATAACATTATTGGCGAATTTATCACTCTTATTTGCAAAACTGATGTCCGTATGTACCAAGCCCGAAATTTTCAGCATTCTTTTTGGCGGAAATCCGCTGAAATTTAATTTCCGGGCGATGGTCGTTACTGTTTGCTCATTTATTTTCCCAGGATTTCCGGGCAAAAATTCGGAAATCAACTTCGCAACTGGTGATATTTTCCCGAAGACTCCACCATTGTTACGCCCCGGGTACGCACAGCGCACTGAGCCAAATGAAGTACACATATACTAATAAATCAAGAACGATGTTCTAGCGCTACATAGATGATGACATTTTTTGGATTTTTAGCTCGAGAACCTTGAGTCAGCGTCACATATAGTTGTCACACGATGTTTACTCATATACACGGGTATTTAAATAGTGTTTGATATTTACATTTACATATTTAAACGTATTTTTGACACGAACGAAGGTACGAACGAAGGTACGTACGAACGAAGGTACGAACGAAGGTACGTACGAACGTACGAATGGAAGGTACGAACGAAGGTACGAACGAAGGTACTGTACGAACGAACGAAGGTACGAACGAAGGTACGAACGAAGGTACGAACGAATGAAGTAAGTAAGGATATTTTATTGTGATCTTTATTTTATTGAGAAGCTATAATAGGTATTTACCACGAATCCCGACATATTTTTATAGTATTATGTACAATCAACTAAAATAATGGTGTGTGGTCGCGTTGCATCTTGTTGGGGTAGTTGAGGTGCATTCTTGTCGACCTCGCTGTCGCTATCGGTTTGCTAGGGGGGGTTGGGGCTACTCGGTGGGTTCGAGGGGGTCCGACGGGGAGGGGGAATCGATGTATCGGAATTCGGGACGACATCGTATAACTGCGCCGCCGTTCTTAATAAATAGGTCAGACATCCTGCAAAGAAAAAGTAAAGCTGTGCGGTAAGATTTGTGGCTTCGATTCAAACACTAGAAAAGCTTGACCAGTTCAAACAAGGCCAAAAAAATGCGAGGAGACGGCCATGATGTCCGGATATACACACGAAACCGATGCGCATTTGTCCGTGTATGTACGAGTAGACGTCATCACGATGTGCAGCGCGAATCACTCAGCACTCAAGCAAGGAAACGCCTGCATAACGTCCTCATCGCGGCCAGATGGCTTGCCCAAACAGTTCAAAACATCGGCAACGCCCGTCGCGTATTTTTCCCGAGTTCCTCACCTCCTTTGGGACCGCGCACCTTTTGAATCACGTCCGGAAACGGTCGGATGGTTCCGCTAAGTCGCACACCACCCGGCGAAGAATCGCGTGCGATATTCGCACATGCTTCTTTGTGAGATGGCCAAGAATGCAACAAGACGAAGAAGCGAGTTACTCAAGCGGGAGTTCAGCGAACGGGCCCGCGAACAGTTGGATGACCGTTGGTGGTCGATGGAGGTAGCGGTAAAATTTTTCCCAGGCCCGAGACCTTTCGCGAAGTCGCGCCGGCTCTTGCGCTATCGCGCGGAGTGGCTGAAAACATATGTTTTTGTGCGATTTTCGCACATCAGGATTCAAAGGGCTAATATTAATTTATTATTTCTCTTTCTCGGCTCTGGGTTTATTATTTATTTATTATTTATTTATTTGCCGCTGTCGAGGGATTTATTATTATTATTATTATCTGTTTAATTTATTTCTCTTTCTCGGCTCTGGGTTTGCCGCTGTCGACGTACTTCACTCAGGAAGAACGTCGGGAGGGTTCTCAGCAAACGAACCTATAGAATTGCTTCACGGAATTCTATTGCGACTACAGCTTACGTTTAAGTCGAACATGCGTGAGAAAAGAACGCTACCTACGTACCTTCGAATATTTTCTCTCGGGTTGATCCCAAGGAAATGAACCGACGGGTTTTACGCTCCACACTGTTAGTTTGTGCATCACTCTTGGCGCTAAGGGCAATTCTGCATGGAAACACTATAGTCTTCCCCGGCAGCATGAAGCAACACGGCAGTATTTCTGGGCCGGAAACTGCACAAGAGCTGGAGGCGGTGATGACCCTCCGCGATGTCTTCCCAAATATTCTGATTGTGGAACCGTATCACGGCCTTGGAAATCGTCTGCGTGCTTATGCTAGCGCCGCTGCTTTGGCAAGAAAAAGTGGCCGACATTTGGTAGTCGTGTGGATACCAGATGTTCACGTCAACGCACGTCTCTCAGAACTTTTCGATATCACTGATCATGTTGTCTTCGACTTCGCCATTTTGTCGACCTTGGAGAGGCTGCATATGCATGCAATCATATATGATTACAATTCCAAGGGGGGGAAAGACAAAGTCATAAAGGATACATCTCTGTCAGCGATATATGTCAGGTCCGCATATGTTCTTCAATCTGAAACCGTTGTATCAGAAAAGGACATTAGAGGAGAGATACAAAAGCTTCGACCGATTACAGTGGTCAACCACAGGGTGTCCGAATTGACCGAGAGGTTAAAGAAAAACCAGGTGGTCATCGGAGTGCATATTCGGATGCAGTCGAATATTGAGATAGACGTGCCAGGGATATACAATCTTTCTGAGGGCCATTCAGCAGGCAGTAGTGCCATGGGCCCTGTGAAGCGTAATCGCGACCGCTGCCACTACAATGCATTTATTCCTCACATCAAATCAGCGTTAGAAAGAGATCAGGACGCATCATTTCTCGTCACCAGTGATGAAAATAAAGCTATCATCGGCCTCCAAAAAGTTTTTGGTGACAAAATTATTTCGTTGAGCGCCAAGGATTGCACAGGGCCTTCAAGGCGTGGGGTAACATGTCTCCAAAACACGCTAGTCGAGTTCTTCACCCTTAGTGCCGTATCGCGCGGTCTAATTTTGTCAGACTGGAGCTCTTCATCGGAATTGATTCGTAGATTGACGGCCGAGGAGGTGCCACACGTCTTTGGCTGTTATCCAGAAAAGAAGGAAACTGTGTGCAATCTTCTGAAGTTTTCCAAGTTTCTCGAGGAACTGATGTGTGGGGGTCGAATGCAAACACGGAGAAAGGAGAAACATTAATATCAAATAGAACGCCCATGAGGATACGCCAACGTTGATGTATATAAACGCGGCAAAATCAATGGTGGCAAAGCTTGATACGCTGTCAACGATCTGCTGAAGATCGCTTCGTCAAGCATGTGATCCACTGGCTTCTCACTGCTGAGAGCTGTACTCTGTAATAGTTTATTAGCACCATCCTTTGAGATCACGTACCCATAAGTGCAAAGGGCGCCCCTGAGTTGAAAGATCCCGGGTCGAAGAAGACCCCCAAGCTTTGAAAAACAACTGTTCAAGTAAAAAATGTCCCAGTTATCCGGCAAATTTCGAATCAAGTGTCTCAGTGAGTAGTCGAATCGCTCGAGTATTATTACATCATCTTCGAGGATGACAGCAAACGGCAACTCAGAGTTTACAAGGTGCTCCCACAAGCGAACGTGGGATATGTAACAACCAAATCTGAGGCGTTCGTGAATCATCAGATCCAGCTCTGGCGACGGAGAGTGAGCCCTAAGGACATCGAGGGATGTCAGCCTCGACCGTTTGCGAAGCCCAGCATACTTCAAAATGTCGTCACCGTTGAGGGGAAGAAGCCCGTCCACTGCGAAAAAGATTTTGTGGGCAACACCTGCCTGTGTCAAGTTGTGAATTAGCTGGGCACGACGCGCTGGAGTGCGTTGGAGCGTAATGACGAAGACGTTTAACTCTTCCGAGCTGGTATTGTATTTCGGTCGAGAGCGAGCAACAACAAGTCGTGCTCCCCAGTTCACCGAGCTTCGTTTGACTTCCCGCAAAAAGCGTGGAAGTGCTCTGTTGAGGGTTGCCTCCCTTCGATACAAGAAAATAAGGAAGAGTAAGCATCCACACAACGAAAAAATAAGGTACGCGCGTTTGCGCCTGTAGCGTTTCCGCGAGCGACGTATTCGGATTCCCTTGCTGTTCATGGTCACGGTGTTTGTAAACGGGAATCCTTTTGCTCCAGTCTGTGTTTCTAGCGGGAGCAGATGAATTTCGCGCATTTAACACTCTGCCTCTGCTGGTTGGTGGTGACAATCATTCTAGTTATGCGATGTGTCGCCCATCGAAACTTGAATGTAGACTATGCCTGTGGTTTCTGCTCGCTCGTTTTTTCACGCCTTCGTAATGATACGTTTCTGAAGGACGACGAACGAACGAACGAACGAACGAACGAACGAACGAACGAACGAACGAATGGAATCTCGGCGGGAAATGATTTTTGCATATATGTTGCAAATATGTTGCCTATTATCATGTTATTATTAATATCGAATTTTATTAGATGCCTAATAATAAATATGATGCTATGCCTAATACCTTCGTAAGCAAAAAAAAACGATTTTCGACGCATGAATGCATATCAGGTGATTTATTGTTACATTTTGGAAGTTTAAATAATAATAATAAGCAAGCAAGTAAATAAGGTGGTGTTTTTAATATCGCTCGGCTATGCCGAATATTATTATTATTATTATTAATGACGGTACGTACGTACGTACGTACGTATACACGGCGGGAAATGATTTTGCATATTTTGCCTATTGTTATTTATTTTATTCCCTTATTTATCAGTCGCCACGAACATTTAGTCATATCCCTTTGAATCCTGAAAATCTACGTGCGAATTTCGCACAAAATCACACCTCGAGGGGCTTATACTTCGTGCGACTTAGCTCGACAACCATCGCGAGTTTTGGCACCGAACTCGAGGACGGCACGTGGAACGATCGGCGGAGTCGCGCAAAAATACGCTCGTGCTTGATCGGGTGACACGACTTTCTTTATTCATTCACAAACGTAGCACAAAAACACGGAGAAGAAACTTTGAACAAAAACTTTAGTGTCGCTTGGAACATGATGAAGAAACGATCGACATATCAGAGGAACGTGACGTAAACGAAAGTAAGGACACCGCTAACGACCTCCTTCTTTGCTCAGGAGCTTTTGAATGAGCTCCTCGTGAGTGCCTTGACCGGCGCGGAGCTGGTCTTGGCCGGTGCGGAACTCGACGCGGAGCTGGTCTTGGCCGTTGCGAAGCTGATCAACCGTCGAGTGAAACTCATTTCGAAGCTTTCGCATCATGGAACGCAGGTCGCCATCAGTCGACAAGCTCTCCGAGGTCGTCGTTGACGGCTTCTGGAGTTTCCTCAGCAGCGCTACCAGCGCGATGCCTGTGAGCGCAAACACGGCCTGCGCCGCCGCGACCGAAAGGCTGAGTCGCGTCGTCGCTGGCACCTCCACGTTGCGGGCGCACTGAAAAGGGCTGTTCAGCTTGAGCGGCGCGCAGATTGTCTCAGGCGGATACTCCGTGGCGTAGCGTTGAATCGCGAGCTCCTTGGTGGTCGGGGGCTTGGGCTTGTCGAAGCAGCGGAAGCCGTTGCCGTTGCGTTTAAATTTGGAGCAGATTGCATCTGCGCCGAAGTTACCATACTGGTCTGCAGGAGTGCTGAGGAGTTTTTCCCAAGCTTCAATCCCTTCGGAAACTGTGATGGACTTCATCGTGGATGAATAGCTCCCGACGCCGTTAGACGTGCAGTCCATTTTGTAAACGAACATCTCAGTCAATTCCATAGATTTGAAATAAAAGTCGCCATAAAGTTTCTTGTACATATCGCAGGTCGGGAATGTACCAGAAGCGTCAAGTCGTGTGTTCGTCGACGAAACGACATCCGTGACCTGTGTTGGGTAACCAATTCCATTTGCTGTCCCAAATGGATTATACCTTGCCCTGTCAGGATTCGGATAAGCGCTAATGTCATAAAACGATTCGAGTGACACCGTATCCAAAGATGGCGGAAGCACGGCAGCAGGACACTCGCTGACGTTGTAATTCAAATTATAAGTATTGTCGTACGGCGGTTCCGGATAGCACGAGTATCCATCCCGTTTCCAGTCATTAGCCGCCTGGTTGGTTTTCTGCAAAACAGAGGATGCATACCTATCGTCGTACAAGCTGATCACGCCTTTGTTCGAGTCGCCGTCGCTCGCAAAGTCATAGTCGTAGTGGACATAGTTGGCGTGTTTGGTCACCGACTTGACGTTCGTCGCATCGGGCACATTTACGTTCTTTACGCATTCATCGAAACTCCAGTCCGTGCTCAGACCGTGCAAAGTGGTCTTCTGGAGGGCCTTGCACGCAAAGCCGGGCTTTTGCCACTCCGAGGTGACAATAGATTCCAAGCTCACGCGCTGCTCGGGAAGCGAGTAGTACGCGAAAGATCCAAACATCACGCACAGAGTGATAAAATACAAGATGTATCCAAATATACGAATGCGCCATTTCGACCCGCCGATGGGTTCGATCTCCGCTTTGATGTTGAAGAAGAAGTCGGGAATCGGCACGAGAGTTTCTAAAAAGGACGAATCTTGTTGGTCACGTTTGCTTTGTTGTAGTTCTGCATCAATTTTTGACTGTATTTCGGAAGAGTCCGCCATCTGTTGCACGAATTGTTTAAAAGTTAAAAGTTAATTTCCAGAGCGTGAAGGTGATGTGTCGCGCGTGTTTTGGATGTGTTCTCTCTCCTTTGGAAGTGATGCTAATTGGTGAACATGGTAGAGAATTTGTACGGATGCTCCATCGGGACTAAAAGCCCATAGTGATCCAGCAAACTTTCATTTATTTTCCTGAAATTTAACTAATAATAATACCTTCGAAGGTACGAAGCAAGCAAGGTCGTTCGTAATAACGCTAATAACGAATCGAAGGTATTAATACCAAGCAAGGTACCTCGTACGAACGAAGATATGCTTAATAATAACATGATAATGGTGTGTGGTCGCGTTGCATCTTGTTGGGGGAGTTGAGGTGCAATCTTGTCGACCTCGCTGTCGCTATCGGTTTGCTAGGGGGGGTTGGGGCTACTCGGTGGGTTCGAGGGGGTCCGACGGGGAGGGGGAATCGATGTATCAGAATTCGGGACGACATCGTATAACTGCGCCGCCGTTCTTAATAAAAAGGTCAGACATCCTGCGAAGAAGAAGTAAACCTGTGCGGTAAGATTTGTGGCTTCGATTCAAACACTAGAAAAGCTTGACCAGTTCAAACAAGGCCAAAAAAGTGCGAGGAGACGGCTATGATGTCCGGATATACACACGAAACCGATGCGCATTTGTCCGTGTATGTACGAGTAGACGTCATCACGATGTGCAGCGCGAATCACTCAGCACTCAAGCAAGGAAACGCCTGCTGGAAACGCCTGCATAACGTCCTCATCGCGGCCAGATGGCTTGCCCAAACAGTTCAAAACATCGGCAACGCCCGTCGCGTATTTTTCCGAGTTCCTCACCTCCTTGGGGACCGCGCATCTTTTGAATCACGTCCAGAAACGGTCGGATGGCTCCGGTAAGTCGCACACCACCCGGCGAAGAATCGCGTGCGATATTCGCACATGCTTCTTTGGGAGATGGCCAAGAATGCAACATGACGAAGAAGCGAGTTACTCAAGCGAGAGTTCAGCGAACGGGCCCGCGAACAGTTGGATGACCGTTGGTGGTCGATGAAGGTAGCGGGAAAAATTTTCCCAGGCCCGAGACCTTTTGCGAAGTCGCGCCGGCTCTTGCGCTAGCGCGCGAAGTGGCTGAAAACATATGTTTTTGTGCGATTTTCGCACATCAGGATTCAAAGGGATATTAATTCAGGATTGAAGAGTAGTGTTGGCCAATCAGACAAAATACTCAGTCGCTATGAAGATTTAGTCTAATGCCGTATTCGTGCGTGCTACGCTGTATGTGTATGTGATGTACGAACGAAGATAATATGTACATACGTACGTGCGTGTCAGGACGATAAAAGGAATTTATTATCCGTGCAAGGTGCCTCCCTGCTGTGAGACTGATGAAGGACATTTTCAACAAGGTCGCTTTTTGGCACATGGGCATTCAGTCTCAATAATTTACGTATCGTCCTGATGGTCACAGAAAATATCCTGATGGTCCTGATGGTCCTGACACGCGGGCGCCACCCCACGCCCGTGCGGCCATTGGCCGTTGCGCTCGACTCGTTGCCCGATGCCCCGGGGGGCGTCCTCAGGCAAACCGTCGGCACGCTCCGGCGAGAGCCGCGGCGAAGAGGAGCATACCCTCACCGCCGTCGCCGCGCGGCTCGAGCGCGAGGCGGAGTCCTTCGCGGCAGCATCTACCGCTTCCGTCAACGCGGTCAACGCGGACGATGAGCACGTCTCCTTGCATCGATGCCCCCCGGCGTTTACTGCAGTCGTCGGGATCGCCACCTCCTCGCCCTCTCGTGGTGGCGCCCGCGGGACGGGGACGGGCGACTGGAGCGTCGCGTTCCCCGCGATCCCGGGTTGGCGCTGATGCGGTGGGTGCAGCCTCCCCCTTGGCTGCGCCGCTTCGTTCCTCCGCCCCCTTGGCACCGCCCCGGTGATCCTTGGCCTCCGCGTCGGCCTCGTCGAGCCGCCACGATGGGCCGGCGCGTGACGTGGCGGCGGAGCACGAGCGGTCGCCTCATCAAGGTCCTCGTCCGAGCCCGAGGCGCCGACCCGGCGTGAGAAAAACGGCAGCGCGAGAGTGCGCGAGCGCGCGAGCGAGAGAGCGGAGCGCGTAGCGCGCTGCGGTTTCTGTCAGGACAAACTGTCCTGATATCAGGACAAATCTGTCCTGATGGGCATGTGAGGAAGTCATTAGCAACAAGGCAATCAGACTGGCCGCCATACGTTCGTCAGGACAACAGTGATAATAATGAACAGGAACGTTTATTTGGTTCGCGGGAGGCTGATTTGGGACGAGTCTCGATGAAGCTTCGGTGAAGCCTCGGTGAAAGACGCATTGAGAAAGGCTACTTATTTATATATGGTTTGAAGCTGAATTTTCATCGATACATCGGTCAACTTCGACGTCTATCACCGCCTCATCGGAAGACGCTTTGGCGTCCACTCTTTGTTTACAAGTGGCGTCACGTGAGGACGACGACTACGTGCACGCCAAGCGCAACGATACGACGTCACGCAGAGCAGTCGTCGTCGAAAGACACGGAAGGCGTCGCTTAGTTTTGTTAGTCGCATAAAGTACCAAACGACGACCGTACGGTTGTTTAGTCTATGACTTTTGCAAATGATCGAGCTCTCGACCAATCAGAAGACGAATAAATAATGAAACACAGGTCGAAAAAAGTTGGGGTGGGATGTGGTACTAAATGTGACTTCGTCACTGGCGTTCCTCGTCCCAAATCACAAGCAGGACACTTCGCGCCGCGGCCCGGCAGCATGCGTTGAAGACAAACATGCTGAAATAGCCAATGTCGCCCCCAAGGACGGCGAGCACGCGCGAGCGGGCCGTACGAGGCGCTGGAGGCCACCGCGCGGCTGCCCGGGGGGCTGCAACGGGCAGGGCGAGCGGGGGCCGCGATGGGTCAGTCATCACCAGCCTTCGAAGGTACCTTCGTATCTTTCTGACAAATACGAAGGTACGAAGTGAAGACCCAATCAAAATGTATGTTCCTTTCATCAAGTCGACCCGAGCGGTTTATCGATGCACCAGTTTCAAGATGTACCAAGATTTCATCGAGTTGACCCGAGCGGTTCACTGACCCTAGTATCAAGATGTACGAGATCCATCCGTGTATGAGCATAGCAACATGTGATAGTCTGATTTGCATTACGTGCATTCATGTTAGAGGTGGTAAGGTAGAACGAAGATATGTAACATTTGACCCGTTCAGAACATTATTTGACCCCCGTCACACCCTGCTTTGCAAAATTCGCAATCATATGAAGTTCTGCTTTACATCATCTTTCCAATTGCAAATACAATTACAGGAGCATGCTGAGCATGTTAACAAGCATGCTGCCCTGATGTGAGTGTTCCAGAAGAGTATCAACAAATATATCAAGTTTTTCTAAGGTAATTTCGTATTCTCTGAGAGCAACCAGATCAGCATTCCTAAACTTCAAGAAGTAGTGTGTGTCTGTCTGCTTTGCACAGCGACTTGGGAGTAGATCTATGACTTGGTCGGATATGTCATGGCTGCAATCTTCAATGAAGAGCCTGTGACCGCTGTCTAACAAAAAGTTAAGCATTGCTTTTGGGGAATGTTTTCCTGAGAGTGCAGCCATGTTACCAGGGGAAAACTCAAAATGCACATACTTAACTTTCCTGTGCAGGAACAGGTGCCGCGAGCCCATCAAAGCGAGAAATTCGGTGCCTTCGCAATCAAGTTTCATCAAGGCAATAGAATAATCCAAAATATCATCCACGACGACTGTGGTTGTGTATTGAATGCCAGGTTTATCTAAACCATCGACAGAGCTTCTAATGAGTTGCTGCCCGTTTCTTTGTTTTGATGCCGGGTTCAAGTTTTCTTTGAAGGCGACTAAGGCGCCAGAGCGGTCCGATGCAGCCGCGTGAACAACCCGAACATTGGCGGCATATTGCTTCTCTTCAATCATATTTAGGAGGCTCACGTAGTTTTGAGCTATAGCCTCGACGCCAATCGTGGGATGCCCCATCATGGCAGCTAATCTCATCAGTACACCTTCGTTTGCACCTACATCAAGATACAGACCGCCAGGGTTCGCACTCAAAATTGAGTGAAAAAGTTCTATGTGCTCAGCACCAGGACCTTCCCAATGTTTTCTCAAAGGATCTTCGTACTGAGTGACTCTCATCCTCGCGATTTCCTCTTCCGGAAACAGCACCGAACGTGAAGCAGGTCGAAGATCGTCAAGGGGAGTTTTGCCTGTGCTGTACTCCGCTTGAAGTCTGTCCGCCTTGGATGTCGTTTTTTTTTCGAGGAAGAATAGAAACAAGATCAGTGAACAGCAAATTGCGACGTATATGGTGAGCCTGGCTTTCAGGCGAACGTTTGGAAGACGAAGACGAGCAGGGAGCTTCATGTTTTGGCGCCGAGAGAAGGAGCTCGTGAGGACGAACAATTTTTTCCGTGCAACAATAGACTATTTTATGTGAATAATAATAATGAATGAAGCAGCAGGTACATATATCTCATCACTAGCTGTGAAATCACGAATGGAAATTTTGAGGGACTTTTGTGTTATTACCTTCGTACCTTCGTATAATTTAGTAATAATATTTTTAGTAAACTGGTTTTTACGGTGATAGATATGCATCTAAATTCGCTATCATATATAAACCCAAAAAAACAAAAAACAAAAAATGAATAATATTGCGAATGAACTAATAATAATAATAATAATTCTCCAAAGGCCGAACCGTTCGTGAGTGCGAGTGATTGTGAGGTGTGAATCGTTCGTCCTGTGGGTGGTCGGCTAGCCGATGAGGGATGCGCGTATACGTATATTATACACACACGATACTACTGTATGTGTGACAAGTCTGCAACCGTCTTAATTAGTTCGTACCGTAACAAAATGCGTTTAAATATATGTAAATAAATGTAAATATTCAACCCTATTTAAAATAAATACCCGTTTATATGATGAAGACCATCGTTCTTGATTTAATGGTGTCAAAAATGTCGACAACTATGTAGCGCTAAACCATCGTTAGTTCTTGATTTAATGGTGTCAAAAATGTCGACAACAATATGTAGCGCTAAACCATCGATCGTTCTTGATTTAATGGTGTCAAAAATGTCGACAACTAGCTATGTAGCGCTAAACCATCGATCGTTCTTGATTTAATGGTGTCAAAAATGTCGACAACTATGTAGCGCTAAACCATCGTTCTTGATTTAATGGTGTCAAAAATGTCGACAATGTATATGGGACGAATAGACCTTCGACCTTGATAAACGATACCAGGTGATTGTTACATTTTATTTGGTAAGTTGGGGTCGTGTAATAATAAGATCGGCTTATTAGCCTTCGTTCGGCTAGCTAGCCGAATAACTATTAAGTAATATTATTATTGATATTAAATAAATAAATATAATAAGGTACGTACATGCATATTATTATTATTATTATGTACGTACGTACGTATGTACCAGCAAGTAATAATAAGGTACGTACCTTCGATCGTACGAAGCAAGGTAATAATGAATAATAAACTAAATAATAAAATAATAACTGAATGTACCGCTGCCTGCCCCTCCGTCGTTCAGTTTCTGACGTCCATCAATTATATCAAACATGCATCGATAATGAAGGTTTCATTCGCGCACATGAGCGTTGGGATGCGCTTGAGCTGTGCACTTCTTGTTTTCTGTACCTGCGCAAACGCAGTTTCCATAAAGCACTCCGTGCGCTCCGGTCTAAAGCAGCCAAACCCTCAAATTCTGGTTCTCTTTGTCGAACTATCAAAGTTAATAATCTCCGCAATATTTTTATTTGGCGAAAAGCGGTTCGGAATTGTTGGGGAAAACACTTGCCTCGACGCGGTCTCGGTGTCGAACTTTTTTCTTTTCGCAGTTCCCGGCATATTATACACGTTTTGCAACAATGTCCCGTATATTATTTTGCGGAAAATGGAACTCGGCACGTATGTTATGTTGAGTACTATCAAGATTCCAACCACCGCGACGTTAATGTGGCTGATGTTAGGGAAAAGACTGTCTCGGACTCAATTAT
This sequence comes from Micromonas commoda, assembly GCF_000090985.2. Classification (NCBI taxonomy): domain Eukaryota; kingdom Viridiplantae; phylum Chlorophyta; class Mamiellophyceae; order Mamiellales; family Mamiellaceae; genus Micromonas; species Micromonas commoda. The sequence goes on along the minus strand of NC_013054.1, from coordinate 28,197 downwards.
ATGGCGTGCTACTGCTCGGCGTCGGAACAGTTATTAGTTTGCTTGACTTCCATGATGGTATTGCGCTGGCTGGACCTACCCACGCATATTTACTCACATTTTTAAGCGCCCTTCTATCGGCATTCGCTGCCGTCTGGTCTGAGTATATGCTTAAATCTTCGCCCCAGAGCATCAACTTGCAAAATATGCAACTGTATTTTCATAGCACTCTCGCGAATATGTTTTTTATTGGCCTGACCCACGGCGCTAATTTCTTTGCTGGGTTTTCCAGTGGATTACCAGACATTGCAGATGTAGGGGCATGGAGTTCTGTTGTTACGTTGACCGGAGTTGGACTGTTGACTTCGCTCGTGATGAAGTACGCGGACAATATCTTGAAACTTTTCCTGTCGGGCGCCAGCATGTGCGTATCGCGGTTACTCGCTTGTGTCCTTTTTGGGGACACCTTCACCACTTCACATGCCATCGGGCTCGCACTTGTTCTATTTGCATCTTACATCTATGAGGCACAGGCGGAGAGTATTACTAGAATTCTTGAGTATTCGTACTCTAAAAGATACGCGAAGGTACGCGCATCCTTGTGCCTATTGTTTTTCTTGTTCATAATGGAGAGAACTCGTGCGCACACATCAGACACACTACGCTACACAACCGCATCTAACCATGATGTTGTATCGACGAGCGCAGAGTGTGTTTACATTATTGGGAGTCACAACCGCAGTGCTTGCCAGTATTTGAAACGACTGTTTCCGAGCAGGCGTCGCATTAGGCAACCGAACGAGCAGGACAGTTCCCATGTTGAATTGAGGGAGCAAGTTTTGCCAGCATGTTTTCTGCACTTGCCAACCGTAGGAAATCAGAACATAGCTTACAAATTTGTCCGGTCGGCAAAGACAGAGATATTTCACTTTCCAAAGGCTGGCTCGCGTACAATGTCGCAACCATCTTTGACATACTTGAACGGTACAGCTGTCGCGGCTACGCTCTGGTACATGCGTGGAGAACACCTTCCTGTCGAGCTTATCATCCATGAAAATAAACTTATCCATGGCGCCGAGCTGCGACATCTCGTATCATCCTCTTCGAAATTTAGCAAGGAAATGTGGCCATCTCACTTGTGGCCTAGCGGTCATTTCCTGCGCACTGCTCAAGGTTTGTACGCAGCGGTTCACCAAGGGCAGTATGGTGTTGGAATATTCAAAGGAGAAGTGAACAATACTTTTACAAGGTTAGTAACGGATGGCTTCGAGGATGCTGGAGGCGAGAACATCGGTTCGCTATTTGAACACAACAATTCCTTGTACTTAGCCGTTCGATTAAATCTGCGGTACCACCTTCGATCGATGGGCGGGCATGGATGGAGGTATCCCGGAATTTATGAGCTCACTTTTAGTAACTCGAGTGATAGTCCATTACCAGGCGTATCTGGTAATGTTTTCGTGCAACAGACAAACGATGAAAGTTGCTGTACTGCCTGTGGCGGTTGCAATGAGGACAACAACGGCAGATTTTCTTCTTGCTTGGTTGACTCGGACTATTGGTGGGAGTGTCTGAGCGTGCCTGAGAACCACAGTTCATTCTCGTGGAGTTTAATTGGGGACGTGAACTGTTTAGGAGATGCTATCACTACAAAAACTCTAGGAGGTCGATGTGATTTGCTAGATTACTACAAGTGTGTACACAAGTGTCGAGGGCAGGAAGAAAAGTATCATTCGGCTGTGTCAACCTTGAACGGTGTGATGATTGGCCTCATCGGTGCGAGGGTGAACAATCAGGTTTCCTTTTGTCACTTGGGCATCAAAACATTGAATTATTTTTGCTTTGATACGCCAATAATGCAACTGGAGCGTGCCAAGCCAACGCACCCTGTCTTCACTGCATTGGTTGGAATGGACAAGAAATTAGTCATGCTCGAGGCTGTATCCGACGACCATGAAAATCCAGATCCTAATTCACCAAGTGCAATCGCCCATAGCTGGGATCGTGATGCTTTTTGCTTGGCAGAGCCTTCGGATAAAAACTATCCATCCGTATTGCAGATGATGATTATCGCGCCTACTGACGTCGAAATTTTGTTTTCCGTTGAGAAGCAGGAAGATTGCTCCGTATCATGCAGCTCCCTCACAGATGAGATTGTTGTTGTAAAATTGTTGGGCCTTCGGAACACACACGAAACTCTCAAGGCACATTCTACGCGAGTATATTCACTCTTGTCGCCCTCGTCGTGCACATGTGCTCGTCATTACCAATTGAGGAGAAAGTGCATTGACGGTTGCCACATGCGTGTGCAATTTGTTGGGATCGCCCTTATTGGTGTCGTCGGTGCTGCAGGATAAGTGCCTATCTAGCTAGGTAGAGTATGCCAGCAGCTAGCTACCTTCGTAGTAGAGTAGATAGCTGCTAGTGCCGAAGCCCACGAACCGCCGCCAAGGGCCATAAAGGTGACCCCGAAGAGCGAGCGATGGGGCCGAAAGCTCGAGTGCGCCACCGACGACGCGTGGGACTGCATGTTCGGCAGCACGGACCCTTCGAGGGACGCCGCAGACATGGGCGCGTTCGCCGTCCCGCGAGAAATCTGGAGAAAAAGGGCAGGCATCTTCGACAAGTTGCAACGCAACGAGGGTAAATCGCAGTACCTGTCCAAGCTATTGCACGACTGGATGTTTCGGTGGGCGCTGCCGCTCAACGCGTGTTCGCGCGCGATTTCAGAAATGGCTGTTTAAACGATGTGGTGTCCAACGTCAACCTGCCGCGGGACACGAAGAACCCGGTGTTCATGTCTATTCACAAGCGCATGGGAGACGCTTGCGACAGGGTGGAGGAAGAGGAGCGGACAATAACATGTGACTGGAACCAGGGACGCGGGCGCGCATCGCACCGCACGGCTTGACACGGCCCGCTCCAAGCTAAAGCATGGGAAGGGATGGATAGAGAACATGGACGACATCGTCAAGGAGGAGACGGAGGGTTGCGCTGGAAGCGCTGGATTTTCTCGCTCACGGGCAGGTGTTCATCGGGAACATGGGCTCGTTCTTCAGCCGCGCGGTGTATAAGCACATGATCGGGAGGCACAACAGCCGGAGAGTAACGTGGGACGTAATCCCTAAGAACGCCAAGGATTGGAGAGTCAAAATGGAAACCAAAATAAAAGGTTGCGAAATTAATACGAAGTGTACCTCCCGAAATCTGCGCCGGTGGCCTCCGCTGTTACGCCACCGTCATCATATCCCACATTTCGATTGAACATATTATGGGCGCGAGACTCCACGCGGTCCCACAAAGCACGTCAAGGAACTACACGATGTAACCCTACTGAAGAGCTTGGGCGCAGAACGACACGATACTGCAGAGAACGCGCACAAGAAATCCAACACCTCGTGATCTACAGCTATTGAAGCACGGGGAACCCTTTATTAGCAAGTGCTCAGGGTCATGGCCAAACTACAGGCCCGCCTTGTCTCCAGAGTATCTCGCTCAGGGTCATGGCCAAACTACATGCCCGCCGTGTCTCCAGAGTATCTCGCTCAGGGTCATGGCCAAACTACAGGCCCGCCTTGTCTCCAGAGTATCTCGCTCAGGGTCATGGCCAAACTACATGCCCGCCGTGTCTCCAGAGTATCTCGCTCAGGGTCATGGCCAAACTACAGGCCCGCCTTGTCTCCAGAGTATCTCGCTCAGGGTCATGGCCAAACTACATGCCCGCCGTGTCTCCAGAGTATCTCGCTCAGGGTCATGGCCAAACTACAGGCCCGCCGTGTCTCCAGAGTATCTCGCTCAGGGTCATGACCAAACTACAGGCCCGCCTTGTCTCCAGAGTATCTCATACTCACTGCAACTGTTCGTTACTGAAAAAAGTTTGTTGCTCCTTCGAGAAGCCACGGCAACCGTCGGCAGCGCAACTCTCGAGCTCTGTGACTAGTAACTTTATATCGGCATCGTCAAATGCAGCCTTTTGTATCTCTTTCAAACCTTTCCAAGGTTTGTGCATGAAGGTTGTCAGATTCATCAGGCGGGTGAAAGGGATGAACGGATCAATGTCATTCACAAAAAAATTTGTATAGCGATATTTTGTCAGACGCCCCGCGCCGTGCTGCGCGTTCAAGAACAGAAATTCGGCTAGGCTGGTGTCAAAAGATCCAAAACACATGTGTAACGAGCATTTCATTCTATCGTTTCGGGGACAGAGCCCATACGGAGCGATGGATGCCTGACTGAAAAATTCTCGAACAACGCTACGGAAGTCATGTCCCAGAGAATATAAAGCATTGCCATTGATGTGCAGCATTCGAGGTCCAAATGGCCCAACAGCGATGTTATTACCATTTTGCAGGGCAATCGTCTGTAAGCAACCCTGTTCAAAATCGTTTTGGTCCGGATAGAGGCCAGCACTTCCTTTCACCCAAAAGTCCTCTTCCAGGGCACTTTCCATAGTTCGATCAAGCCAGTTCTTGCGAATCGGGAAGACGTCCGGTTCTATTTGTAGAGCATAGTCGTAACCGTCAGAGAAAACACCCAAAATCATTTCTTTGAACATTTCCGGAGGGCCATATCTGTAGCCATCATCTCCCTCAGGTATGTCAACGAATTGGAAGTTTATTTCAGAGAAACATTTGAGAGGACCGGCAAAGTGCCTGAGAAGTGAAAAAAGTTTCTTTTCAAGTGACTGACCAACGGGATCGGACTGGATGAAGAGTAAGCCGAAACTATTTCCAATTCGACCACAAGGCCAATAATTAGGATTTCTTATGCGTGAGAGCGCGTAAAGCAGTTTGTCGAATTGTTTTGCTGAGAAAATAATTGTCACCAACAATTTTGGTTCATCCTTTTTTTTCGGCCCAACCGGTGGAAATGTGCTGCAAGGAACGCCCAGACGATCTTCCACCTCATCATATGCCGCCTGTTCGCGATTAGCGATAGTAGCGAGACAAGATTGTCGGAGAGCGAGAGTGAGACCAGACGTTCTGAAGTTCCGCTCTGACAAGAAATCAAATGTTTCCTTGTCAACAGAGTCAAGACATGTGAACCACTCGCGTTCAAAGAGCATCTCTAGCGCAACAGGTCGAGAATCTTTATTGCATTTGAACGGTCTGTTCACAAGGATCGTCTCAGGAGGTGCGTCATTAAGGTGGACCAGACGAGGAGAGTTGAGAAGGAAAAAATCAAAGACCAGATAGGGCGAAAGAGTCTTGAAGGTGCAGGCATCGTTGAACCAGAACCAAGTTAAAATGTTCTCGAAAGTATCTTGCTCAGGTTGTAGTATTTTCCCTGAAATAGAGCTGATTATATCATACACGAGTCGAAGAAATGGTAGATTCCAACTGCCATAAAGAGCAGCTCCGCTCATTTTCATCGTCTGGTAAGTGAGCGGTTTAGGATTCCGATCTCCCTCTCGCTTTTGGATTATATTGATGTTTTCAAGGACCCCATCTTTGTCTCCGAAAAAGGGAGAAGCTTTGACGAGGAACGGCCCTCCTCGTTTCACAGTGCCCAAAACTTCAGTGAGCCAGAAGTCACGAACAGGAACTGTATCAGGATCCAACCAAAGAAAATATTCATATTTGGTGAGCTGGTGAAGGTGTTGCAAAAGGAATTCGCCAAACAACGTTGACGTGCGGGTAGAGTCTATTCTTGACCGTCGCACTATGGCGCGATTTATTGTTTGGAAACATGACGTGAGTCCGCTCTGAACTGGTGTATCCTCCTGAAAACTCAGGAAGAAGAGGCCTGCATCTGTGGACTCCTGGCAGATCTTCGACGTGTCCCGAAACAAGGCTAATTTGTCCGTTCCATTTCTCCCGAGATGCGGAATGACAACTGCGAGAGATCTCTTGGCACCAGGGTTGTAAACCACGTCCATAACCTTGGACAGGTATTTTTTGTTCTTGCAAGATTTTGAAGAACCCACAAACTTTTCCAGGTTGGCTCTTGATAGCTCATTCCTGCACGCAGGAGCACAGCGATCTTGGTGGTGCAATGTGCCAAGTGCGGGAGAGTAACCTGGAATCTTGAATGTGTACATCGTATCTCGCAGAAATCGAAATTGTTGCCGCCGCAAAGCCTCTGAATCAGGGGCGAGCCGCCAATGAACTTTGGCGTGGTCAAGAATGCCTTCGCGAAGAAAAGAAAAGAGCAGCAGAACAAGAGCTGGGAAAGAAAAAACACGATGGAACGTTCTCCCCTTCTTTAATCTGGCGAGTACGTACGTCGCTCGAATTCTGACGACTCTCAAGATGCGCATCGGGCGGGACATCGCCTGCGGCGGCGTCCGCCCCATTATTCCTAGTGTTCACTTAAATACATACCTTCGTATAATAACATACATGTTTATTTATTTGGATATGATGATGATGATGAAGAAAATCATTGAGAAAATAAAGTCTCGGATGCGGTTTTAATTGCAAAACTTTCAGACTGAAAAGCCTGTGTACATTTTCACCAAAATTCGCACGCTCCGACGCGGTTCACCGACGAGGAAACCGATGGACCGATGGGGACCGTTGCCACGGTACGCACACTGTGCGTTGCGCGGAAATGGATACCACGACGCGCTCGGGGGGAGGGGCGCGCGCGCCCTCCGCTTCGACAGCACCCTACGCCGCCGCGCAGGCGACGCCGCCCCCGCCCCCACTCGCGCTACCAGCGAGGCGCGTGCCGCGGGGCTCTGGGGAGATGCGTTATGGGCGCATGCTGCACGGCGTACGGGCTGAGCAGGGGTGCGCGCGCTCGAAGGAGAGGCGCGCATGTGTCCTACTCGGGGCGATGAGCGGGTGTCGACCATAGACGGGGGATCACAGGCGGATGAGCCTCTAATCCCTAGTCGACGGCGGCGTGGCTGCGTGCACGCGCGCGCGACTAGTCACCACATTCGACAAAGACGAGAACGCGCTGGACTTTTGACCGGGGTGCCGTGGGTGAAAAATTTCGGCACCCTTCGGCCCGAAAGGTAGGTTATATTTGAAACCGCGCGTTGATCGGTCGGTTCGAATCGGTTCGCAAATCTCAAAATCGGTTCTGAAGAAAACATCACGTCGCAACCTTGACTGCGGTCGGTTCGAATCGGTTCCATTCAGCATGCCTGATGAGGTGTGAATCGTTCGTCCTGTGGGTGGTCGGCTAGCCGATGAGGCATTCGTATACGTATGTATATTTATACACATGCATACATGATATTACTAATATTACTGTCGTATACGTAGATAGTTTAACATCGTTCGTATTAATAATAAGTAAGGCTTGAAATACATCTGTATTTTTCAACCCTATTTAAATACCCGTTTATATGAGTAAACATCGTGTGACAACTATATGGGACACTGACTCAAGATTCTCGAGCTAAAAATGCAAAAATGTCAACAATGTATGAGACGGATAGACCGTCGTTCTTGATTTAACGGTGTAGAAAATGTGGACAACTATGTACGTAGCGCTAGACCTGCGCCTACATACGTTCTTGATTTAATGATGTCAAAAATAATGTGGACAATGTATGAGACGAATAAACCTTCGACCTTGATAAACGATACCAGGTGATTGTTACATTTTCGTAAGTTGGGGTCGTGTAATGATCGGCAGCCTTCGGCTAGCCGAATATTAATATCATAATTATTAAAGATTAAAGTACGAACGACGACGGAACAATATGTACAAAGTACTTTCGTTCATTCGTTTTATTATTTATTTCGTTGAAATTATTGCCATATCATAAAATTAATAAGTCAAGTGTTTTAGGGCAGTGAATAGCAGGTCAGGCTAAATTTGAACCGTGATTTTGGGTCTGTTTCGTCCCGCATCATTTTTGGTTTACGAACGAATTTATTACATGCGGTGCGGGTCGGCGTAAATTTCATGAAATTTAGCCCAAAGAAAAGTAGTTTTTGCAGTCGTTTGCTAAATTCTCTTGAGTCGCAGACCGTCGATTTGTCCCATATTAATTTAGCCCCAAATTTAGCGAAGCTGCTATTCGCTGACGGGGCGTAAATTCGGCCGCAAAAAAAGAGCTCCGTATAGGCAATTAGTATGACACCTTGCCTCTTGCTACATATCACCAGAGATGGTCCGTTTTAGCTAAAAATTTAACAATCCTGCTGTACTACTTGATATTCGCCCGCCGGCTAAATTTGCTTGTTAATATGCAACATTTAAACCTTGAATGGCGGTTCAAATTTAGCGTAATTTAGCCCGAATTTGCTACTCATCACCGGCCTTGCCCAATCAAATTGATCACAAAGTCCCGTGGCATATTCGTGTTTTTGAAGGGAAGAAACGGCCATCACGTCAAGAACACGACGTCCTTCGGCAACCCAAGTCGCCAACAAAATTACAGACAGTCGCATATATACCACCCACTCGGTACCACCACGCCGTCCATCAGCTTCCTTAACTGGATGCTCCACCGAGGCACCTCGAACAATTTAGTGCAGTTTTTCTTTGGCCTTGCCGTGGGTGTTGCCCTGACTGTGCTTTCGACAGACTATCTTTCCTACGTACACCTGCCATCAGCTTCGCCACGATGTATCGGCTTGGTGCATGAGCGTGAGTCGTTTCGTGACAGTCATCGGAGCGAGGATGCGAGTACACAACATGCAAGCAAACAGGCCGCTGCAGAGCCGCCTACTGCTGTGCTCATGACCAGTGTGTCGCCCACGGCAAGTGCGGCGCCGGCGACCGCTGTGCTGCCCAAGAATGCTGTGCCACCCACGGCCACTGTGTTGCCCAATGCCGCGGATGGTGTGCTGCCCGCTTTCATTGGCAATGAGACACTACGCTTTTCGACGGTGAACCGGGGGTGCCCCCAATTGGGCGGTTTGGACGTCCCCCACGAGAAGCACTGTCGGCTGCAGCACAAGCCGTGCGCCCCCCATATGAGGCACATCCACCAGTACAACTCATTCTATTGGAAGTACGTGTATGAAAACGACCAAGGGGGCGAGGGCAATTGTCAGTGGGATGCTCAATACGGATATGGGCGTAAAATTGTTGTGACATATGCCGAGGGGAGCTCAAGATGGCAACTGGCTCAAAGACTAAAGGAGTCCTGCGGGAATTTTGGAATTGACACATTCATCATTCACAACCGGCAGACCACGAAGGAGGCCGGCATCGCCTTTCTGGAAGATTGGATGGACAAGTTTCCAACTGGCATTGGGAACTGGGTCTGGAAACCCTTTTTGCTGAGGTTTGAGCTGGACAGGGCGGGTCCAAACGACGTCCTGTTCTGGGTCGACAGTGACTCTGTCTTCATCCAAGATCCTACGAACTACTTTTGTGCTGCCAAGGCCCGCAGCGTCATCATCTTTGAAAACGGCATCATGGATGTGGAAACCACTAAGCGAGACACCATGATTTCGCTGGGGGGGGACACCCTAGACTTCGCCTACACAAACACTGCGGTGGCAGGGTACATGTTGGTGAGTAATGATCATTTCGGGCGGCAGTTTCTGGACATCTGGAGCTCTGCGGCAGTGCCGACGGCGTGGGTCAGAACGCAGGCGCCATCAACTCTTGGGACAGATTACTTTGAATTCAGCGGCAACCCAATACCGTACAATCATCAAAGTGACCAGTCTGTGGTTTCGATCGTTGCCAAGCTGATGGGGCTCAAGACGTATGCTTCACCAACCCCCGACACGTGGGGCTTGCTGCCAGAAGTTGTGCTCCGCAACAGGAAACAGGCCGGGCTGCCGATGCACGACGTCATTCGTCATAATCACGGATGCGACTTTGGGCTGCCATTCTGGAACTCTGAGCTGAACAGCACATGCTCATATGACCAGTGGCTTCAGGCCAAAGGAATTTAAGAGCTGGGGACATGCGCGAACCAAAATCGCGGTAGTATATTATCATGCAAGGTGTGCGCAGTACCTTCAGTTGATCAATCGGGTGCATATTACGAGAGGAAGAGGGCCCACAGGGCAATGGTACCTCCCTCCGTGATGGTGGGGGACGTCTAAACTATCCGCCTCTTGAGAGACAGCAGGTGAGCAATATGTTGGCATTGTGCGGATGAATATGGCGGCATTCAGCCGCAGTGTACAGCTGAGTAGATTTTGTGCGTATTGGCATCTACTAACCTTGTTGACTTGTTTGAAACGTTCTCAACCAGCCGATCAAGTTCCTTCGCGAAAAGGAACTTGACGATGGTGTGCAACGAGTATCCCGGGTAGACTTGACTTTGACGACTGTCCATCTCAAGTTTTTCTACGTTTCACGACTTCAGACCTATCAGGGCGTTTACGCGTTGCGTCACTCATCTCGTGTCATGGTGTGGACATGAGCCGTGCACACAAAGTACATGAAAATATTTCCTAGCAGCTTTTCTTAAACGTATTTTGGAAATCTCAGATTCTGACTCGTCTGATTCTGTCTATCGAGCGAGCGATCACGAGCTCTCAAACATGCGGAAGCCGCCGGACAGACCCGGGTTGCGCCACCCCGCGCACGCATCCGCGTGCTGACTCGGTCGCTGCAGCCGTTTCTGACCGGCACGTGACGTTCCCGAGTCCGCCGGTGCCAGTCCCGCTCGCCGAGCCCGAGCGGTTGGGTGCGCGTGTCTGAAATCCCGACAAAATTGGATCTTGCAGGCGCGTCGTCGCGATGTCCCAGTACCTCAACCCCGTAGACAGCATCCTCGGCGTTGTCAAGAAATGCAGCGCCGCGATGGAATGCGTGAAGCAGAACAAGAGGATGTCTGCGCGCCTCGTGGACAGCATCGAGGCCATCCAGCCCATCCTGACCACGATCGACAAGCAGGTGGTGGTGGGAATAAAGTTTCAGCACCTTTTCTCACGGCAGTGTGTGATTTGACCTGGATACCACGTCGACCGAGTTGCATCCCCGCCCACCGGATTCGGATAGTAATCCACCACATTGTTACATTGATATTCCTCACGAGGCCACTCCTTGACTGTCGCCACTCAAAGTTCACGACTCTTGCTGGAATTGTGGAGCTGGACACGTTGTTCTTGTTGCTTCGGCGCCGTCCAAGAAAGTGCGGCTTCCTTTACACCGCTTTTGACGGCGCACACCTGGTGACCACAGTTGTTCTTCGCACATCTTTTCAAATGTACTTGATCGTGGTATTTTACAATGAAGTACCTTCGAAGGTAGTTGACAACGGCATGTTCGTTAGGGTGCACATTCTTGTCTGTCAGGCGTTGCTCGCTGTCTTCAGCTTTGGCCTTGCTATCCCAAAACTGTATTGCCGGTGTGCTCAAGTTTCTTCCTCTGGGACAATCACGTTGACGATGACGCGTCTTATCCGTCGAAGGTATTGACATGGGCTTATGAACACGTATTATTGTGTGTGTGGGAGACGACTCAACAACCTTACATATTTCCCACAACAGAAGCTTCATGTGAAAAATGTAGCGCAACGCGCGTTCTCGTGATGATCGTGTTATCGAATGAAAGGATTCAACTACTTGAGAGGTGCGGAGCTTCTTCCGAACACTTTTAAAGGTTGTCCAATCTGTGTTTCTTGCTCCCTGGTTTCATCACCACTTGGACTGAGAGAATACGCGAAAACCGAAACGCTAACGATCAGCAAACCAAGAACTAATGATGCGGTTAACTGGACGTCTCTTCTCGCGACGGAGTATACAGCACAACAACAAATCGATACAGATATTGCCAGGCACTTCGAAACGTTGTTGGCATACTTCAAAACAAAGCCGATAATTATGCCGCCAATAGCTTGCAGCAAAATCACACTCACTACAACTGAATCATATCCTGTCCAGAACTGCCCGCTCCTGGCATCCTGAAACAGAGTGCCGACGAAAGCGAACGGTAAGGACACGATGCTCAGCTGAATATTCCGGGCCCAAACTGCACTTCCTGAGCCGTTCGAATTGCGCTGTCCTGCCTTATAAACTTTTTCCAGCACTACACCAGCTGTGCCTGAGGTGAGCGAAGCAAGCAAAACGGCCGCTACACCAACAAAGCTGTCGAAACCAGGACCAACAGATTGATCCCGCTTCTTTAGACCCTCCCCTTGCACGATTATTATGCCAATAACAAGAAAAACAAGTGACCAATATTGTGTGGTGGAAAGCGTTGTTCCCAACAGAATTCGACTTACAAGCGCGGTTGTGAATATTTTCATTTGCGAACAGACGATGTAAACGATCGGCGACAAGCGCTGTGCCCCCCAAAAAAGAAGGTTGTTTTGCAGAACATAGAGAACAGATGGAACGAGTAACAAATGCTGACCCGGTATTTCCCCAAAAGCACGCAAGAGGAGGTCCGCAGAGTGCCGCCAAAGGGTCAAAGAACAAACAAACAATTTGACGATCTCCACGTTGAGAACGACTGTGCTCGGATCGTAAGGCTCCGCGCCATCCCGGAAAGATAATTTTAACAGGATGACCAGAGCCGTGTTCTGGATGACTAAAGCTAGTAATGCAAGAAGAGCTTCCATATTTCTTGATCTATTCTCACGCTCCTATGCCCAATTTGCAAAACTACAGGCACCTGAAGCGATGTAAATAGGGTTAAAGGTCATGACAATGTCTTTTTCCCCAGTGCCTGGGCGGTATCGGTTACCGGGATGACCGCGCGCGGATGACGCGCTCATAACCACCCAGGGACAGGATCATCACCCTACGGTCGCGCTCGGTGCGTTTGAACTTAATGATCGAATGGTCGGAGAGTAACGTGGGCGGGTAAGGATACCATGGAGTACTCATGGAGTGGGAACCGAAATGCAATATATAATAACTAAAACCTTTATTTGTTCGTATTATTATTAATTTTTTTTATTAGCGTAAGACGCGTAAAGTCCGTTTCCAGCCGTCTCCCGGTGCTCAACGCCGCCGAATGTAAATACACGGCATCCCCTGTTCTCCTCGAGACGCGCATTCACATCCCGCTAAGCCAGTCGCCATCTAGGTCTCCGATCGAGTCCAAACCGACCTCGACGAGTAGCGGGTGTATATTAATATTATGCGAGTCTTGAAGATCTTTTCGGTGTCGATACCGTCCCGAACCAGGAAAGGTAGGCGCAGCATACGAAACCGTTTCTTTAAGATGCCGAAAGTGCACTCGACGACCTTCCGAACACTCGCCTGATGCTCCCGATAAAGCATTTCATCATTGTCGAGGGATCTCTTGATCTCTTGTATCCGTCCAACGTTTGTGGCCATCTGAAATAACCTCCGTCCACCGTCACGTACAAACCTTTCATCCTCAACTCGTTGCCGTGTCGGTCATAGACGGTGCATTCATACTCGGAGTAGAGGGGATTTTCTTTCAATGTCTTGATGAAGTCGCCGGATCTTACCAATGTTTTATCGTTAAGGTCGGACTTCGATGGGGTGGAGTTTGAGGCGTGTTTTCTTTGATCGCGTTCTAAATATGAAGACTTAAGGAAGTAACATTCGGGTCTATTATCATGGATGTCTATTTTTGACCAACATTATGGAGGGTTCGCGGCCGCGACAAGGGCGAAGCGATTGCCTGCAGCGAAATTTCATTGAAGCCCAGTCATACACCCGGATGTCGTTCCTGACGCGCTGCTCAATATGCAAAATGGAGAGTAATCTTTAAAATTGGTGTGTGCACCACAGTCTTGTAACTCATGAATAGCGGCCAACCATCGTTGATGACGCAAATCGAATGTGAAGAATTCATGGTTCATCATGTCAGCAGTCATCCACCACCATGTCCCTTGACACCAAGTGGTCGACAAACCATGAGGGTTGGGGCAGCCTCCTCGCAGGCAGGGAAAAGAATCGTCCACGGAGAAATAACCAAGCGCATCTGACATAATCCACGCAAGGTTTAAGAATGCGCTGTAAAAATTTCCGACGAGAAAATCACTTTGAGCCAGCACGGATACTTCTGTGATGAATTCTCTGAAAAATTCGATGCCCATCGCATCGCCCATTCCGTGGTTCTCGATGTTGACATTTTTTTCCACCACAATTTCGTACTTGGTACGATTGAGCTCCAAAAAAGCAAAAGCGGCTTTAGGTCGAGTGAAATTGTTTGCCCAAAGACATGGAATGGTATGCATTACCGAGGGATCATCAGATGCAATATAAAACTTCAACAATTTTCCGAGCCGCAACTGCCTTGTGCTTTCCACTGCCCTCTCCATAGAAGAAATATATTTCTCATCATTCCAACAGGGTGGACGCCCTTTGTTGACGTGTCGTCGAGAACATGCATCTCCTCGACGGATGTGCACGCCGATGATAAATACATCAGATCCACCAAACACCCCACGAAGATCGAAATTTTTTCGCTTCATGGCACCTATTACGGAACTAGCAGGTTCCTCAATCTTTGGAGGTTTGCCGCGAGGACCTGCTCCAACCTTTGGATTATCGAGCCAAGCAGATGACTTGAGAACGCCATCGGCACAATCCCGTAGTGGAGAAGGGGATGAAACAACACGGATTACACCACTATAGCCTTGGAGTCCTGTGTTGCTCGGTATATAAACAGGGTGAACATACAAGTAATTTGCGAGTTGCCGATTGACAGATACAGCTGATTCTCCATGAAATTGTGGAATGAGGGCCCAAGCCCACGGGCCGACGTCTTCTGATTTGACACTGAAGTTCATGCGGTTGTTGAACTGAGAGGGGTTCTCCCAAAATAATCTTTGGCATGACGATAATGCAAACATTCTGGACAATCCCGTTTCAAGGTTCCAGTGTGCACCTTCTTGCGGAGGGCGGGAAAAAACAAGTTGTCGATTTGTCAAAAGCGCAGCACGCAGTCCGTTCAAAGCAAGGAGGTAAAGTTGCCCAAATCCCCACATGTCATCCCACTGCAGAACAAATAATCGAGAGTCAAGACTGCAAGTAGCTTGTTGTGTTGCTTGCAGTATCAGGTTCGAACCAGACATGCTCGAATGCGAGTCCGACTGCGGCGACACCGTTAGCAGTGGATCATGGAAATTTATTCCAAACGTGAACATCAGCAAGAGAACTAAAGACCAACTGCATGAGCGAGGTGATAAGAGCGACGTGTACGAGGGTGAGGTTGCGCAGGTGGAAATGGTTTCGGAGCTCGTTGGGCGGTTCGATGGAATCATAAATGGCTTGCGTTCGCTCGTTGACGTTGCCCGAGGCTCGGTCGGCGGTGTGCGCGGCGACGTCTTGGAGGAAGTTGAGGAACGGTTTGCCCATCCGTCTTGTGTGTCGACCATCGAGCGGATTGAATTCTTTTTCATACCTTCGATATGTATTATTCATCATACATGCGATATATGATCATCAATCGTTCATCACTATTACCACGCACGGCGGGAAATGATTTGCCTATATTTTGCCTATACGATGATGGATATGCACGTATAGGCAAGATAGGCATCATATTAGGCATGCCTATAAACAGCACGTATAGGCAACATACTATTTGGCCATACGATTTCAAAAATAGGCACGTATAGGCAAGGCAAGATATCTAGCTAGGGCATATGGTCTATTAATTAATAATAAGAAAACAACATTTTGGGCTTGCCTGCACGATAATTTCAAGTTGCCTCGCTCGAAAGTACTTTCGCTTTCATTTATGTTCGTAAAAGATTATTTTCTATTTTCTGTGCTAAAGTTTCACACTCGCGTGTTTTTGCACCGACGGAAGACTCCACATCTGCCAGATCCATGGGACATCATAGACCAAAAGGTAGCGCTTGGCGAGCGCATCTTGTATCGCTGCATATCTCTCCAGACGGTTCGATACCCATGTCGCGCCGGGGTGAAACTGTACCTGAATGTGTTCGAACACGGCAGGCATGCGGAGCACCATCTCTAGCACTTCCCATTCACAACCTTCGCAGTTTATCTGTAAAAGATCGATCCTTGTCAGCTTTAGAGAGTCGAGCACATCGTTGAAGTTTCTTATCTCAACTTCAACGCCTTCGTCATTACTTGAAGGCTTCGACCCCACGCCATCCAAGTTGAAGTAGGACTTTCGTGTCGAAGCACCGACTCCGAATGCAAAAATTTCGACGTTTTCCACGCCCTCAAAAGTTTTCGTGGCTTCCCGATAAAAGATGGGTTCAAAGATGAATACCCGAAACATTCCATATCGCTCTCGGAGGGCAGTTATATCGACCCCTGTGTAACCACCTATTTCCATAACAGTAGAAGTGGCATTGAGATATGAATGGTATGAATACCGTTTGTCGTTGCCACCAAAGTCAACATAAAACTCAGTCTGGTTCTGAGAGAAAGCTCGGCCTCGGCGGACGGACGGGCAAGTCGGGGTGGATGAGCGTTCAACGCGTCCTGAACAAAAACCACAAGGATTTCGAGCGAGGTCTGGTCTTCGTTGTTGTGAGGACACGAGAAGAAAGAGCAGCAGCGTCCACCCGACAAGATATATTCTCCGGGATGGCGTTTGCGAAACCATCGACCAACCGACAACACTGAAAGTGGACGGTCTTTTGGAACTGATGATGTGTTTCACATGAAAGTTATGTCCAATAAAATAAAATATTATGACAACGACATATCTACATACATATATAGACTATCATATATAGTACTATGTACCGGAAAAACAATTTTAAATAATAATATCTAGCTAGATATCTAGCTGAGCTAGTAGACTGATAATCAAACGGTCTAATAAATACTCTATCTAAAATAATCCAAATAAAAGGAGCACATAATAACTTATTAATAATAATATGTACCTTCGTTCGTTCGTATATATGTACATATATGTAGACTACGTACATACCTTCACAACGTACATATCACGTATGTAGTCTAGTATTATTAATAATAATAACATCGCTCGAGTACTGCTGCTCGAGTACTAAATAATATGTAGACTACTTTGATTTATTATTATTTGTCACCTTCATTCGTTCGTATTTCGTTCGTTCGTGAAAAAATATTAGTCTACCTTCGTACCTTCGTTCGTACCTTCATTCGAAGGTAGTAGTAGCGTATGTACATACGTCCATATTATTAGGCATTCATCGAAAATCGTTTTTTTGCGTATAGCTAGGCATCAAAATTCGCTATAGGCAACATAGCTAGCATAGCTAGCTAGCTACTAGCTAGGCAACATATGCAAAATATGCAAAATCATTTCCCGCCGTGCTAGCTCCTGAAATAGAAGTTAGTGACCGGGTACGGCTGCACGTAGTGTTCGTGTGCTCCGTACATTCCGCCACGAGCGCCGTGCTGGCGGTCGTTGGTGACGGTCGATCCGGCGACTCTTTGCATGAGCGTTGAAAATCCAAAAAGAGCTTTCCAACTAATAATAATAACGTACGTAACGGTGTAAAACTATCTTCCCTATTGTTTCGCCATCGCTCGCGCGAGCTCGCATCCATCAGGCATCGCGGGGACTAAAACAAATAAACCTTACCCCATAAAGTGGGGGGTCACTCCCGAACATCCTACGAGAATATCCACTGTGTCCGCTCCGGAGAGATGGCATCGGTTTACACCTTGAGTGTGATAGCGGCGTGGTACTTAAGCAACGTCTGCGTCATCCTCTTGAACAAGTACCTCCTGTCCAACTACGGATTCCGATATCCCGTCTTTCTCACGATGATGCACATGGTATGCACGAAGCAATAGTCCTCCCTTCTTTACTCACACTTTGCTCTCCATTTCCTCGCCCCCAATCGAATTCCCTGTAATGACCATCCTCCCACTTTTAACCACAGCTCATGTGCGCTTTACTTTCCATGGCAGCCCACGCGTCCGGGGTTGTGCGGAAACAGGCGATCAAGGGCAGGACACACGCGATCAAGATTGCCGTCCTCGCCGTAGTCTTTGTCGTGTCGGTGGTTTGCGGCAACATCTCGCTTCGATTCATCCCGGTGTCGTTCAACCAGGCAATTGGCGCTATCACACCGTTTTTTTCTGCGCTACTGTCCTTGCTAATCACGCGGCGCAAGGAGAGCACAAAGACCTACATAACCTTAGTACCGATTGTCCTTGGGATCATAATCGCGTCGAAGGCTGAGCCGCAGTTCCACTCCGTTGGTTTTGTGACTTGCCTCTCGGCTGCTTTCGCGAGGGCTCTGAAGGGTGTGCTGCAGGGTTTGCTGCTGACGAATGACGATGAGAAATTGGACTCGAACAACCTGCTAATGTACATGTCCCCGGTGGCGCTGTTCGTGCTCGTCGCCAGCACCATTTTCATGGAGCCGGATGCATTCGGCATTTTTTACCAAAACTGCCTCAACTCTTCAAGATTCGTCTTTATACTGACGCTCAACTGCATCCTGGCCTTCAATGTGAATCTAACAAATTTTTTGGTTACCAAGTGCACAAGTCCACTCACATTGCAGGTGTTGGGAAACGCAAAGGGCGCGGTCGCAGTGGTGGCGTCTATCATCGTGTTTCGGAACCCCGTCTCAAGCTTCGCCATTGTTGGTTATGGCATCACGATCGCCGGGTTGGTGACGTACTCAAATGCGAACAGACGGGGGAAGAAGGCGGCCAGATTGTGACTTTTTTACTACTAGCGTGGCACAGCTTTAAAGATTTGCGGGCGTAAAATGTCAACAGTATCCAGCTGCTAACAGGGTTGTACTAACTGTTGGGCATTTTCACTGTCTGTCAAATGCACGTTTTCGCAGTCACAGACAAATTAGCAGAGCGCCTGCTTCCCAGTGCAAACGGCTGTGCTTGCATATTGATGACCCGCTGCACTCCTTGAAGCTATCGCGCCGACTACCGTGCTTGCAGAACTTTGCCACTCTCGGGTAATTTAAATCCACTGTGCGAACTGCTTTCCCAGCCTCCTTCCTATGACAGGGTGTGCTCCCTCCTGGTGCAACGGCCTGGTCACGCGTCGTTTGGATGCTTGCTTTTGCTGAAGTGTCTGGAGGAGTGCTGGCAGTCCGCGCATTGATAGCATGAAATGTATCACGCTAGCATCGTGCACTGCATTTCCTGCGAAGCGGCGCGCCCCAAACAGCCGCGGGCACGCTGACATCATCCCTTGGCAACTTTTTAATTAGCGTGATTACTCTTAAGAACTAGAGCTAGAGGTGTCCCTCTGCTCTGTGCTGACAATTGTGTTCATTACAAGGTCGGTATTAGCTCCTATGAACACGCGGCTCGTACCTGGGTGTTACGCCGATAACTAGAGCATGGCCCATGAGAGCCGGGTCCCTTCTAGGGTCCTCTTCTCGCCATCCGGTCTCCCTCATGCCTGCCGTTGTCGTATTTATTTTCTTGTCACAAATAAATACCTTCGTACCTTCGAGGGTACATTATTGGATCTTGAATTATTATTATTCCAAAAACCCCAGTTTTTATTGGGGAATGGTGACGGAGTTCGGCTGCTCACAAAATTCGTGAGCACCGCATGTACAACCCGTGGCGAGCACCGTGGTCGCGATCGTTAGCGACGGTCGATCCGGCGACCCTTTGCACGAGCGAGGTGATAAGCGCGACGTGCACGAGGGCGAGGTTGCGTAGGTGGATTCGGTTGCGGAGCTCGGTGGGCGGGGTGATGGAGTCGTAGATGTCTTGCGTTCGCTTGTTGATGTTGGCCTATGCTCGGTGGGCGTTGTGTGCGGCGAAGTCTTTGATGAGATTGAGGAACGGTTTGCCCATCCGTCCGTACGTTGCAAGTAAGTAAAAGGAACTGCAATCAAACGATCTTTTTACTTGATTGTACCTTGCTTCATTATTCACCATCGCATGGCCGATGTATCGGTACCTTGCACGGCTCGGCTGTACATCATTTACGCCCATAAGTGTCAGAATTGACCAGCTTGGCGAACCCGACATAACCAGCAACTTCTTGCAATTCTATAGATCTCGACACTGATGATGTTGCGATGGTTGCCCTTCTTTTGATGCGTCTACCGAAGCCGATTTTGTCTTAAGAAGAGTGTCGTTGATTTTGCTCTGAACAGGCAAGGCTGACAGGGGACAAATTTGCAGAACAGTAACTTTGGACAAAACAGTGTGAGCTACTTCAAACTTCGTTCTTTCGAAATGTACCTTCATTCGTTTTCCCGAAGAATCCCCCGTTTTCACACCCGAGCGAGATACGCCCTGGTACATAATAATGTGATACATTCGGTCGTCCCAGCCAGCCAGCAGCGCAGGGGCGGTGAATGAAAATAAATTGTGACACAAACAAAAACGAACGAAGGAAATAATTTAGCACCACATTATTATTCCAACCCGGCATTTTTCAAAACATGTCGCGGTTCTGAAGAGTTCTGAAGACTCGTCCTAAACCAGCCGCCCGCAAACCCCATACAAAATTTCCTCAGTTGCAAGGGAGGCACTTTTCACGGACAACAAATAAAGATTGGGAATTACGAAGGTCGTACGCCCAAGCAAAAGCAAGGTACGAATGAAGGTAATGAACAGCAAAAATATGTAAGCCCAATCCGGTCTCATAAGTATTGCGCTGGAGGAATGGTATTCGCGGTCGATCGCAAGGGAAAGAGCCGAAAAGCTATTCAGGTCGTGGGCTCGATCACAAAACCGCTATATCGAGTTGCTGGAGCAGCTGGATGGGAACCATTTCGCGATTTACGAAGGTCAATCGTTGCACCATAATACGACGCCGCTTTAGAATGGCTTCGCCATGAGAAGTCGGGCAACATGCAGATCAAAGGGGTTGTCGATATCTAAAGACCGTTCAACCGGCATTTCATAACCCTTCGTGTCTGCAGAGCGAAATGATCCGACGTTTGGCGCATTATCAGGAGGGTAAAGAAGCGACTGCGTTCGCAAAACATAGACAGCCCCGTTCTCGGCATACGTTTTCAACAGTTTTTGCCTTGGTGTATAATCAATCTCTGCTGTTGACTCCGCGAATGGTGAAAGGGTTCCGTCAGCTGCGAAGTAAAAATTCTTAGAGAGGTTCAAAGATGATTCGCAGACACTCAAGACCATGTCACACGATGATGTAAGCATTATGTTGATACACGAGTCAATGTCGATACTCTTGCGGAAAGGACTTGTCGGCTGCAATATCACAACGAAATCTGGTACGAAACACTCAGTTTCTCGAAGAATGTTCAACGCATGAACAATGCATGCGAGGTGCGAAGAATCATCTGCCGCAAGCTCTGAAGGGCGCCTGAACGGGACTTCACAGCCACAATTCTGGGCTACTTCAGCGATCTCGTCACTGTCAGTGCTCAGAATCACTCTATCTAGTTGTTTGGAGCTGAGTGCGGCTTCAATTGTGTACTGGATCAAGGGTTTCCCATTTAGATCAATAATATTTTTGCCAGGTATACCCTTCGAACCCCCACGGGCAGTAATCAAACCTAGAATTTTGCATCTTCCAATCGGCGAAGAGGTCGGCGAAGAGGTCGAGTCAGCTAAGATAGCTTGCGTTCGGGAGACATACTGGCGTGGTTGCAAGGGTGGCAGCAAGGCATATCGCGGTTCCCAGAACTGTTTAAGCTGGCCCGCAGATGTATCTATGCGGGAAAGGTGGTGGGCTATTCGCTTAGCTGAATCTGGGAATCCATACATCGTGCTTTGAGCATACCTTTTGCCAAGTTCATTATCGAACCAGCAATCAATGGAGCGGATACTTGGTTTCACGAGAGTAGTAACATTCGCAGGCACACGCCTGCCCTCTTGCCGACTTCCAAGATTAAGTGTAGGAATACCAAAAACACAACTCTCGCGAATGCCCGCGCTTGAGTTTCCCACCATGGCTGATGCATGCCTCATCAGCGCTGTGAACTTCGCGTGCGGCATATGCGTCACGAGGCGTAGCCAGCTGGTGGAGGCCGGGTCAGCTTTTTGGTGCTTATGCAGCGTTTGAATCATGCTTTTGTTACCGGGATCTACGTTGGGGTAAAACATGACCGTTGGAGTCTTTCTGCTGAATAGACAACTAAGAAGTGAGCCGTAGAGTGTGTTACTTTCCTCGAGATCGTTCGTCACTGGATGCATTATCACAAGGATGAACTTATTAGGTTTCAACTTAAACGGTGTACCATTGAAGAACTGATCCATTTTCTCATCTTCCCAACACGTGGCCGAGACAGCGAAGAGACTTTCATATGAAGGACACCCAGTGACGAATATGGATGCTGGATTCTCGCCCATCCCACGAATCCGTCTTGCAGCCTCTGGCGTGCATGTAAAGTGCAGGTGTGACAATTTTGTGATAGCATGCCTGAGTGTACCATCGACTGTTCCAGAAAGTTCACCGCCCTCAACATGTGCGATCGTGAGGTTTAACATGTTAGCAGCAATAGCCGCACAGAACGCATCGAATCTATCTCCATGTACTAAAACGATGTTGGGCTTGAGGGCGCAGAGAAGCGACGTTAGCTTAACGATTCCAAAACCGACTGAGTCCGTCATTGATTCGACCGAGTCACCGGCAACAAGAGTGTGTAGTTCGTACGCATTAGGGAAATCTTCTTTGACGATATTTTTGGTAGCTCCGAGTTCATGCAATAGGTGTGAACCTAAGCAAATGATATCTACCTGGATGTCGCTCGCTTCTTGATTATCTTGTGAGGTACATAACTTTCTCAAGTTGATTGCAACAAGTTTCAGTTTGCTCCAGTCGGAGCGGTTTGACGTCACCACGCATATCTTTCTTCTGAGCGTCGTTTTCATATCTGTGCATTTATCAGGCGCGTAAAGACTTGCTTTATCTGCTTCTGTGTTTGGGCAGGCCGGCATGAATTTTTCAGTGGATGATATGCTTCTTCGTTCGTTCGATTCCCATAATAAAATGCAAATGCAATAACATTAATATGCATATATGACAAAAAATAATATTATTAATAATAATATCTTCGAATAATGAATAATATTAATAATGAAGCAAGTAATAATAAATAAAATAAGCAATCGCAAGCAATCAAGCACTAATCAATTTGCGCAAGTGAAGCAAGTAATAATAATAATAATAATAATAATAATAATAATATCATAAAATAATGATATCATCATATAATAATTAATTAACCAATTACTATAAACCTAATTGAGTGATGAGCAAGGTCGCAAAACCTGTAGGCCTGTAGGCTGTAGGGTAAAAAAAACAAACTTATTTTCAAAAATTTTTTTACATAATAAGTTTACCCGTTTTACCCTACATACCCTACATTTTTTACTAAAGTATATAGAAAATATATAGAAAGTAAGCCTGTAGGGTAAATGAAAAAGCCTACATGAGCCTACATGAGCCTACAGGCTTGCCGTGTGTCTCATAAACTGACCCGCGGATGGGACCGACCTGGGTAGTGGAAGCATTGGTCGTCGTCTTAGCGATCGCTGTGAGTGTTACTTTCCAAGTTTACTGCCAAAGGTGTCAGCGACGAAGGGCCGACGAACGATTTTCTACAATCCAGAATACCAGCAGAGGGGTTCGGGAACTACGCCGTGTTATAGATCGCGGAACCCCGTATCCGCTCAACCAAGTTCAACGTCCAGATCCGGTCAACCACCGGGGCGTGCTAGGTGCTCCCCTCTGGATAGAAGCTCCACAAGTTCAAGAACCGCCAGTGCAAGAACCGCCAGTTCAAGAACCGCCAGTTCAAGAACTGCCAGTTGAACGGCGTCGACTTCAGCCATTCGGTCCACCAGTTGAAGATCTGCCAGTTCAAGAACCACCACTACCTACCCGCAACTTTACTCCGCCACGTTACTCTCCTCCTCGCGATGGCTCCAATGAAGATGTCTAAAGGTGCTGTGAAGGCCGTCAAGAAGTTCGCTGAAAATGTCATTGATGAAGAGCGTCTCAAACATGTCACTTGTCCTATCGGCTACGATCTGTTTAAAGATCCCGTGTTTTGTTGTGGCGACGGTATAACATATGAACGCGAACACATTGAACGATGGTTTGAGACACACGACACATCACCACTGACGGGAGCAAAGTTGGCATCACTTGATCTTGCTCCAAACTTTGCAATGAGAGCTCAAGCGGACGCGATGCGTAAGCGAAGCGATGACCAACCAGGGGAACGATCAAACGAGGTTATAAAAAGTTCTACAGACCCCATTATTTTTCGGCTTCAAGAAAAGATTAGGGAACTGGACGCAAGGCTTGATACGAAGGTAATTTTTAGTAAGCACGCAGTAAATAAATAAACCTAATACGAAGGTAACACTTAATAAGGACGATAACTTATCATACGAATGTTTGAATTACCGATCGAGTCGCGCTGGTGATGGGCTTAGGGATTCTTAGGGCTTCTTGCGCTGGTGATTCAGAAGCCGCCGTTAAAATCGCCGCTAAATATTCGATTCGCGACCACACGAGCGAGGACCACCGACGCTCAGGCCAGCGCGAGACGTGATACGAGAAAACGATCTCCGCCACCTTTCGTTGTTCCGAGGAAAAGATGTCCGCAGGTCGAGGACGAGGACGCGGCGGACGAGGACGCGGCGAAGAAGGACGCGGCGAAGAAGGACGCGGCGGACGAGGCGCTGGACGGGATGATCCCAGGGATCGTTTGCGTAAGTTCTTCATCTCAGTGGTGAAGAGCGGCGAACCGTTCAAAGATAAGGTCGGCGACCCTCGTAAGTTCCTCGAAGCCGCGATGTCCTTCGAAGATAGGCACGACATGCTGTATCTTCTCGTCTCTACGTCATACAATGGTAAGAAGCAGCTGAAACAAGCGATACGCGGGGACACGTCGCCCAGTTTTCTCAACGACGCAGTTGGTCCATTTCTAAAGCTGCTCTGCTCGGAGGAGATGATCTTAGGGACCGCGAAGGGACCGATAGAGCAGCTCTTCGACGATGTATACGAGATCGTCGGTTTCTTGCAAAACCTGCGCAAACTGATCGAAGAGCCCGACAAGATTCGCGACCCGACGCCGTTCGCGCAATTCATAATCAATGTCGCGACCCGCAAAAGCGAAGCCCGTGAGGACGACGACGTGCGAGGCATCGCTGACGCTCTCGCGGAACGCGAACTGCCAATCGCGTGGAGACTGCGGGTCCTTCTCGACGACGGACCGTCAGCCTTGGGCGACTCGTCAACGGAAGATCGTCTCGACCTTCCAGGTGATCGCCACGACAACGACTACAAGTGTTTTCGGGACGTGCGCGTTCTGCCAACGATGGAAGAAGTGCTGTGCGAGCGAAAGCCTTATCTGCCGCAGCCGCTGTCTATGTCGGACGCACGCGCCGCGGCGTCCGCCGGGGACACGAACTCAGTATCCTCCGGCGTCGCAACACTCCTCGACCGTCAGTTCCGGCTACTCCGCGAGGATTTCATCGCCCCGCTGCGCGAAGAGCTACAGCAGCTGACTAACACCCAAGCGGGACGAGGAAGGCCATCGCGCTTCACCTTCCGCGGCGTCAAATTCGTCGGCGCTGACAGCGGTGGCGACGATAAGAAGCTAAACCCATGCGTTATTGTCTCTTTTGAGTTGCCGCAGGACCACGGCGCGCGTCGCTGTCGCAGTAAGAAAGAACGCATCGCGTTTTGGGACGATCACAGGAGCATTCTCGCCGACGGGGCGCTCTGCGTCCTCTGCATCGGCGACAAGCCCGTGTGCTTTGCGACGATCGTCCGACGCATACCTGAGCTGTTGGCAAAGAATGAACCGGAGATAGGGCTCACGTCTGGGGCGTGTGGGAATGCGACGGAGGAAGATTTGTCAAAAATGCTGTCTTACTGCGGGAGAGACAAGAGCGAGATCAAGGCCGCGCTCGTGCAGGTGAGCACCGGGCTTTTCCAATACACGCCGGTGCTCCGTTGCTTACAAAGGATGGACACGATTCCACTAGTCGAAGAGCTCGTCATGAACCTGCCGTCGCGGGAGACGAATTATCTACCTTTGGAAGACGCCTACCGCGAGCTCGATCACTTTCGTTACGACGACCATCAAAAAAAAGCGATGCGGCTCGCGTTGCGTAACCGCGTCTCGATCACGCAAGGTCCGCCTGGGACGGGGAAGACTTTTATAGGCGTACGCCTCACAGATATCATCTACAGGCTAACGAACGAGCGCATCTTGTGCGTGTGCTTCACGAACCACGCTCTCGATGATTTCATGAGTGATCTTCTGAATGAAGGCATGACTGAAATGGTTCGCCTCGGCGGTGGCAGCAAGGATCCGCGCCTGGAGGATTACCTGTTGAGAAATCTGAAAGTCGAGGGCGGCGACCACAGCAGAGCGGAAAAGGGACGATTCAAGGAACTCGCAACTCGTGCTGAGAAATTGAAAAAGGATATCGACAAACTTTCGCACAGGACGACGTACACCATCGGAGAGAAGTGGTGGAATACAGGGGTCGGCGACTTCCTGAAGAAACACGATCCGCTCGCGTGGTCGCAGCTGTGCGTGTTCGACGAGGACATGAAAGACGAAGCAGGCTTCGAGGTCGTGTACAACGGCGGCGCCAACCTCACGAAAGATGCGCTGTGGAAGGCCTGGCTCAAAGGCAAATCACGATCAGTGGTGCCATGCAGCCAACGCGGGGACGAACGTCGTCGGCGCTTTCGCGACGAGCACCAAGCAGTGAGTCCGGCGAACGAGGAGGCGGAGTTGGATATCTGGGCGCTTGACTATAAACAGCGTCAACAGAAAAAGGGCGAATGGCAGGACGAGTACTTCCGCGAGGACCGAGAGGAACTAGCGGCAAAGATGGTCGAGCACGACACAGTCTCGAACCAGCTGAATGAACTGAAACGCGGGCGCGATCTTGTCAAGCTCAGAGGTGCGCGTATCATCGGCTGCACGACCACGGGCGCGGCTATGTTCAAGGAACTTATCGAGGCGGCTCAACCGACGGTGGTTATCGTCGAAGAGGCGGCAGAAATTCTCGAGGCGCACGTCATCACCAGTCTGCAAAATAATACGAAGCACCTGATCATGATCGGCGATCACAAGCAGCTGCGGCCGAAGCTCGATACCTACGAACTGAGTGTCGCGTGCAGCTCGACGAGCCACGACTTCAACCGGTCGCTCTTCGAGCGCCTCGTTCTCTCGGGCGCCGTCGAGCACGCGTCGTTGGCTTCGCAACACCGCATGCACCCGGAGATTTCGAAGCTTATCCGGCCGACGTACGATGAGCTCGTCGACGATGAAAAAACGCTCAATCACCCAGCGATACGCGGTGTTAAGTCGCGCGTAGTGCTTATCAAGCACGACGAGCCCGAAGGGAGTAATGCGGCGTGGAAGGTCGAGGCTAACTCGAAGACGAACGCGCATGAGGTTGGCATGGTTCGTTCTATCGTGCGCTACCTCACGCAACAGGAATACGATCCGACGCAGCTCGTCGTGTTGACCCCTTATCTCGGGCAGCTACAGTTGTTGCGAAAATCCCTCGCCGATGAATTTAGCGTGATGATCGGGGAAGTCGACATGGAGGAACTCGAAGCTGTCGACGCCGTTTCCGTTGATGGAACGACGGACAATCCAAACGCGCCACAGCGCGCGGAACTCAAGCCCGTTCGCGTGTCCACGATCGACAATTACCAGGGTGAAGAGGCAGACGTCGTGGTTATATCGTTGGTCCGCAGCAACGCAGAAGGAAATATCGGCTTTTTGTACGAACCCAAACGGTTAGGGTTTAGGGTTTAGGGTTTAGGGTTTAGGGTTTAGGGTTTAGGGTTTAGGGTTTAGGGTTTAGGGTTTAGGGTTTAGGGTTTAGGGTTTAGGGTTTAGGGTTTAGGGTTTAGGGTTTAGGGTTTAGGGTTTAGGGTTTAGGGTTTAGGGTTTAGGGTTTAGGGTTTAGGGTTTAGGGTTTAGGGTTTAGGGTTTAGGGTTTAGGGTTTAGGGTTTAGGGTTTAGGGTTTAGGGTTTAGGGTTTAGGGTTTAGGGTTTAGGGTTTAGGGTTTAGGGTTTAGGGTTTAGGGTTTAGGGTTTAGGGTTTAGGGTTTAGGGTTTAGGGTTTAGGGTTTAGGGTTTAGGGTTTAGGGTTTAGGGTTTAGGGTTTAGGGTTTAGGGTTTAGGGTTTAGGGTTTAGGGTTTAGGGTTTAGGGTTTAGGGTTTAGGGTTTAGGGTTTAGGGTTTAGGGTTTAGGGTTTAGGGTTTAGGGTTTAGGGTTTAGGGTTTAGGGTTTAGGGTTTAGGGTTTAGGGTTTAGGGTTTAGGGTTTAGGGTTTAGGGTTTAGGGTTTAGGGTTTAGGGTTTAGGGTTTAGGGTTTAGGGTTTAGGGTTTAGGGTTTAGGGTTTAGGGTTTAGGGTTTAGGGTTTAGGGTTTAGGGTTTAGGGTTTAGGGTTTAGGGTTTAGGGTTTAGGGTTTAGGGTTTAGGGTTTAGGGTTTAGGGTTTAGGGTTTAGGGTTTAGGGTTTAGGGTTT